>NW_024355205.1:25464418-25748622 GCF_902729225.1 Pteropus medius | reverse complement strand
GTTTTTTTTTTTTTTTTAAATCAAGAAATGGTATTGGATTTTGTCAAATGACTTTTTTGCATCTATTGGAATTATGTGTTTTTTTCTTTTTTGGTCTCATCACATAGTGTATTATATTGATTGATATTCATATGTTAAACTACTCTTGCATCCCTGGGATAAATTCCATTTGGTCATGGTATATAATCTTTTTATATATTGCTGGATTCAGTTTGCAAGTATTTTGTTGAGGATTTTTTCCATCTATATTCTTGTGATGTCTTTGTCTGGCATTAGTATCAAGGTAAACTGGCCTTGTTAAGAGTCAGAAAGTGTTCCTGCCTCTACTGTCTTTTGGAAGAGTTTGTAAGGGATTAGTATTAATTCTCCTTCAGAGAGTTTGGCAGACTTCACCAATAAAGTCATTTGGATCTGGTCTCTTATTTGTGGGAAGTTTTAAATTATTAATTTGATCTCTTTACTTGTTATAGACTTAATCAGACTTTCTGTTTCCTTTTTTTTTTATTTGACTTTCTGTTTCTTTTGAAGTCAGTTTGTTTCTTTCTAAGAATTTGCCCATTTTGTCTAACTTACCTTATTTGTTAGCATGCAATTGTTCATCGTTTTCCTTATAATCCTTTTTATTTCTATAGTGTCGATAGTAAGGTGCTCTCTTTCATTCCTGATTTTAGTAATTTGTGTTTTCTCTTTTTTGGGAAAGTTTGTCAATTTTGTTTATTTTTTCAAGGAACCAACTTTTGGTTTCATTGATTTTTCTCTTTTTCTGTCTTCTATTTCATTGATCTCTGCTTTAGTCTTTATTATTTTGTCCCTTCTGCTAACTTTGGGTTTATTTTGCATTTCTTATCTAGTTCCTTAAGGTATAGTTAGTGATTGATTTGTAATATTTTTTAATGTAGACATTTACAGCTATACGTTTTGGAAAGAATAGGGATTATTTTGGTGCCGAAGATTTAATAGTCTGGTAGAAACCTACTAGTGAGATTGTATTGTGAGTTTACTTGGATGCCTTTATGTAGCCTCTGATTCTATGACAGGCAACATCTACTATGCACAAGTTCAGTTCATAAACTCCAGTAGAGCTTCTGTTTTAATGGTGACAATTATTCAAAGAGTTCATATAATTTTTGATTTCGAAAGATGATTTATTTGATGGCAATTGTAAAACATTCTCAAACCTGTCATGTCTAGTAATTCTGCAGTCTGAGAAATTGTTACTGGCATTTGCAAGCATGGCAGAAATTTAATAAACTGTCGCCAAACCATTTGCTTGTTTGAATGCCAAGGTTTCCTTCCCCACATCACATGCAGTGTCCTGCTGCCAACAGTTATCAAAATACTCCCACAGTTGTCACAGAGAGAACTGTTCATGAAGTTACTATTCCTTTATTCTTGTTGTTCCTATATTTCACTGCCTTGCCACTTCCATGTGAAAATTTTATTTGAATAACCTGAATAATGTCACTATAGAGCAGATATTAAACAATGGATGAAAAAAGAATATATAGCTATAGAGATATAGATATAGAATGCAGCAAGATTGGAAAGGATGACTTTCATGCTTTACTTTCTATATGTTCCTAATGTTTGAATTTTTATAGAGAGGCTATGTTGTTTGTGATGTAGTAAATAACAAAAAAATGTAAAAACAGGAGAAGGAATCTAAAAAAAAACACAAAGAAAAGTCTAGTTAGATTAACTCATTCTAATTGAAGATATGCAGTTATGTGGTACAAGAATTATGATAGGATTTAAAGATAAAATCCAAGATAAAGATAAAATCTTGAACCAAAGATCGATAGGAAATAATTGGCTTTGAGTTTGTGTTTTCTGTGATGACTCCAACAGGTAAATGGCAGGACAGGTTAAAAAAAAAAACTCTTGCATATGAATCTTGGAAAGAAAGAAGAAAGGTGGAAGATTGAAGGTCGTGACCTTGGACCTCAGTCACAAATTCAAAGGTACGTGAAAGCATAGCCTTTTACCATTATGATAATATTTGTAACTATCATCGAGAATGAACATATACCTTGGTCATATATGGTCATATATGTTAATGACTTTGATATGCACTTTGGCAGTACATAGTATTATTTCAAACACATGTAACCTTGACCGAGTAATTCCACTGCCAGGAAACTCTTGTGAAGAAATGCTTACACCAGCGCATAGATCAAAGATAGCATGAAAAGTAAATAGGATCCCACTTGCCCAAGGCCACAGGGCTAAGAAGTAGAGATGTGGGCTATCCTAGGCTTTCGGGTGATCGGAATTCGGCTTGTATGTTCTCTCCAGTGTAGGTCAAGATTGGATGGTGGGGAGAGGAGGGAGGACAGGCAAGTGTCATAGCCAAGGAATGAGACAGGGGAAGTCAGGAGTTTAAAACAATAATAAAAAGTGGGAAAAGAAGTTATGTGTAATTAAGGGAAAGGGATTCTGGAGGAAAGTACTTGTTAGCCAATTTTCACCTCCCCCACTCCAGAGCCATGAACTCCCATTCTAAAAGGCTCTAAGTGAGCTTGTAGGTAGTCTAATAGGTTTTCTCACTGTGAAATAGGATGGTGGGAGGGGGTTGAAGGAGGAGCTTACTTCTCAAAATTATATCTGTCTCTTTTCATCAAAGAACATTCATATTAACATGTGTTTGAGGGATTAGTACATCTTTGAAACCCTAAGCAAACAGGAGAATTCTTGCAGCGTTCACAAAACTACGAAATGAAGGATATGGTGTGGCTGCTGCAGCGTGGGATGATTCAGAGCGTTTTAGGTCATGCATGCCAATTTCAGGAGTCATGGCATTTTTCTCATGCCCTGGTGTTTCCAATTATCCCAGATGCCACACTAGCATTCTGTAAGACCTTGAGCCAAATACTAGCCTTTCTGTAACTCATCTTCTCTACGTAGTAAACAGGGGTTAGGGGGTGGGGAGGTGGAATAAATGATCCTTATTATCCACTATCCCTTCAACTTGTGATTTAATTTGTAATTTTCAAGACTTACTGAATTATTTGTATTTTAAATAAGCATTATATGACATTTATTAATGATGGTAAGAAACATAAAAATGGGCTTTTCACACATTCTTAAAAAAATGAAACAAGATGTTAACCACAAGAAACTCTATACTTTGGTGATCTGTATCCTTAGCTGTCTTTACTATTGGGAAAGACCTGATAAGATTTTCTTGTGATATAAGGAGGAAAGAGATGTTTAAAAAATACTGGAAGCAGAAGAAGTGGACTATCTGTACACCTTTATATTTGTCTGCATTTCATTTCTCCAAAACCCCACCAATCACAGACACAATCACATACTCTCCCTCTCTTCCTACCGCCTCCCCCGCCCCCGTCTTTCTTTCCACTGCCACCTCAGCCCATCAAGGAGCTGGTAAGGAATGATGTTGAAGTGAAGGTACCATTTTGCCCAATGGTATCACATACGAATAGAAAGAAAAGCCATGGTTTGCACCTGCTTTTTTCCTTTCATTTCTCAGGATTAGCATGTCCATCCTCACCTGTCAGGCCAGGTGGACGTGGAGGATGTTGAGCCCTGATATAATTGATACAAGTGCATTTGTGTGTGTGTTTAATTATGTAGAAAATGTGAAATGCATAGCAAATGCTTTTTTAATTATTTGATTTCAGCTTATTCCATGTGCTTTGCGGACCTCCAATTACAAGGAGTGTCACTGACCTAGAGTCCCAGTTACTGAGCTGGAAATCCATCACCACGTTTGCTCTGAGGCCACACTCCTCACTTCTGAGAGGCCACTCCCAGCCGAAGACTGAGAGTGGTGGGGTGCTAAGGCAAGCTTGCTCCTGGGACCTTGGGCCCTCTCTGATGGTAGACTTTGGCTCAACGACAACCTTCTTTAGGCTGTGCAGTCGAGAATGCCTCCACTCTGTCTTCCTTGCCTCTCCGCATCACCTGGGGTCAGCCTTACCTGGTTCCTTCCCCTTTTATCTCACAAGTATTTTCCCTAAAAAATCCTTACACATTTAACTTTGTGTGTATATTTGGGTTAGCTGAGAGAGGCATCAAGAACTCTCATAGACATACAAGAAATGAATAACAGTGGCATCTCGAACTTGTAATGGGGAAAAGAGCTGGGAGGGAGACTTTTCATTGGGTACTCTGTAATACATTTATGATTTTCCAAGCAAGTACATGTATAATAATTTGAACATGTAAAATCAAATATTTGGATAGAAAGACATAGATTTGAGAAATAAAAACATAGGCTTTGGAGATTGAGCTGAGTTTGAGTCCCAGCTCATCTTTGTGATCTTGGGACAATTATCGAGTGCTATTGTATTTTTTTTCCTATTTAAATGGATATTTCTATTTAAAAAAGTTTATTTTTCAATTACAGTTGACATTCAATGTTATATTAGTTTCAGGTGTACAGCATAGCAATTAGACATTTAGATAACTTACAAAGTGATCCTCTATGGTTTTAGTACCCACCTGGCATCATATGGTTATTACAATATCATCGACTATATTTTCTATGCTGTACTTTACATCTCATGACTATTTTGTAACTACCAATTTGTACTTCTTAATCATGTCACCTTTTTCACCCATATCCCAACCCCCGTCCCATGTAGCAACCATCAGAATATTCTCTGTATCTAAGAGTTTGTTTCTGTTTTGTTTGTTTTGTTTTTTATATTCCACGAACAAGTGAAATCATATAGTATTTGTCTTTCTCTGTCTGACTTATTTCACTTAGTATGATACTCTCTAGGTCCGACCACGTTGTTGCAGTGGGAAGATTTCATTCTTTTTTATGGCTGATTGGATCCTTGATTTCAGTTATTTGCTTTATTCCTTAAATAATTCTATAACCTCAATCACTGCCTCCCCGCGGAAGACATACACCTCCTGCCCATTGCCAATGAGCTTGGCTGGGGGACTTGCTGTAGACAGGGGACAGTGGGGATGAGCATTAGGTGAGTATGAGCAGAAGCTTTAAAGATCCAACGCACAGAGTAGTCCTTGTTCCCAGTTCCCTCTGCCACAGAAGCACAAGTCCCAAGGAGGGACTGCTTCTACAGATTGGATTCTGGAATAAAATTGCAGAGCCACAGTTAGCCTGTAGCTGCTGCTACTGACATGCAATGTGAGCTTCACAAATGCTGTGGTTGAAAACTACTGTGGTTATTTCCTCAACTCTTCATTTTGAAAACATTCAGAATAAAGTTGAAAGAGTAGTACAAACACCACCTCATTTAGCTTTACCAATTGTTAACATTTTGCTACATAGCTTAATTTACCCTTGCTCTGTCTCTTGATACAGAGCTCCTAGTTTTGCTGAACCATTTGAGAGTTACAGGTGTGATACTGGACCCCTAAATATTTCAACATTATATTTTAAGAATAAGGATGTTCTCCTGTATGACCACAATACTACATTCCTGTTCAAGAAATACAACATTGATGCAATGTTATTTATTATACAGTTAATATTTAAATTTCTGTCACAATGATACCTGTCGTAATTTTTTTTTTCTTTCTGATCCAAGATCCAAACAAGGATCATACACAGCTATCAGCAGTATGTCTCTTTAGTCTCCTTTAATTTAGAAAGGTTCTGTGAACTTTTTTGGTCCATCTTTCAGGAAACTGATATTTTTGAAACATTTAGGCTAGTTGTTTTGTAGAATGTATTATTTTTGGATAGATCTGATGTCTCTTCCTCATAATTCTTCAGATTCAAGTTAAATATTTATGGTACAAATACTACACAGGTGATGTTGTTTATATCACAACCAGAAGGCACAAAGTAGGTCAGATTGTCTCACTTTGGGTGATGATAAATTTGTTGATATAGTATCCATCAGATTTCTCCTTTGCAGTTTCCTTTATTCCTTGGAGTTTCCTCAGTAATCTGTGGGTGATATTTAGAGATAGACGATCTTGATCTCCAACAAACTTTCCCCACTGGTTTTAGCATCCATAGATGATCCCTTTCTGAATCAACTATCACATTGGTAATTGCAGAATGGTGTTTTCCCCCATTCTATTATTCCTACTCTATATATTATCTGACATTCTTTGTAAAGAAAACGTCCTCTCCATTTATGTTTGTGTATCACCATGGACTCATGGATTTTAAACATGTATGTTATAATCCTTCATTATTCTTTTCTTTTTTTAATTTAAATTGTCCTAAATTTGTACAATGGGAGCCTTCTTCAAGATGGAGTCTGTGTCCTTTTAACATGTTTCTGTCCATCTTTGATTATTTCTTGCTTTCTTGCACAATAAGATGTTCCAGGTTCATCTTAGATATTTACTGCTATTGACCTGATTCTTTTATTTGGGAGAGAGAATAAGAGGGTGAGATTGAGATTTGGGGAGAAAGTTGATAAAGGGAGACAAGAAAGGGATTTATTTATTTATTTATTTAGGCAACCCTTGCTTGACCTCACAGATGGCAAGGACCTTGTCAGTTTACAATTCGTTATTTTTTTATTTTTTATGCCTGTAGCACCTGGTCTTCTTAGGTGGTCTCTCATTCAAGTACTATCCAGGCCCGGCCCTGCCTAGCTTCAGAGATCAGACGGGATCTGGCTTGTTCAGGGTAGCATGGCCGTAGACAAGAAATGAGATTTAGAGTAAGGAAACATTTGGGGGAACTCCTGGCTAAAGTTTTACCTTGAGTAGGTCTTTCGAGCCTTCCAAACCTGAATTTTTTCTCCTGGAAAATGGAGATTATTATCCCTATTGCATGAGTGGGTTATGAGAATTAATAAACATGATCACTTAGCAAATGTTCAGTATGAGTGGCATATGTTCAATATTTGTTGGACATTATCATTACTAACATCCTTCCACCAAGTTAATTTCGGTGATACTTGTGACTTCCAATTACTGCTCCCAATGTAATTTATAATTAAATTTGCTTAAATATATGTTCTGAGGCTTTGTTTAAGGAAGAAGCCAAAGATACACACCATACATACACATCACCCATCTATGTGTATGTGCGTATACTTTTTTTGTTTGAAATAGAATCTTAAATGAGAGGTAGCCTAGTAAAACGTAGACTAGGTATAAATCCGAGCTCGGCCACTTACATTTCTCATTTTAAGAGTGAAGATAATGACATCTTCCCCGCTCAGTTGTTATGAATGTAAAATTCGGGCAAAGAGGGCAGAGCTATCTTGGCATGGGGTCTTTTTTTTTTTTTTTTAATTCCAGTTTTAAAATGGACATACAACACTGTTTAGGTTCAGCATAACGATTAAAGGTACATGCTGCGGATTGATCACAATACGTTTAGTTACCATCCATCATCTCATGGAGTGCTAAAAAATTTTTCTTCCTTGTGGTGAGAACTTTTAGGATTTACTCTCTTAGCAGCTTTCAAATATACAAAACAGCATTGTTAATTATAGTTATCATGTTATACATTACATCGCTAGTACTTATTTATCTTATAAATGGAAGTTTGTATTCTAAGGCCACCTTCGCCCAATTCCTTCTTGGAAGGTCTTAGCCTGGCATTTGTTCCTTAGCTGGTACTTCCCCCTGGTGGAAGTGTCGTGCCATTGCAAGACAAAGATCGAGAAGGAAAAGGGCACGGGCTCAATTTGTACACTTAAACGCCTTAAGTCACTGCATCAAACAGCTTTGAAGGAAAGCATTTCCATACTTCACCTGCAGAGTGCTTACTTCGATAGCAGTAAATCCTGGTATGACAAAGGCATTAGAAACCGCTCTGCCACTTTTTACAAGGGCATTCCGTTCGTTCATTCAACAAAAATCTACTGAGTGCGTCCTGCAGTGTTCGGGAGCTTTGGATATGTCAGTAACGAGACAACATAGCTAAATAAATGCCCGGCCGACCTGAAAACTCGTCCTAGCAAAACCGAGAGTTAAGCCACCAGCTAGAAGATGTATTCGACGCGGCCAGCCGGGCTGACCACGTAAGCGACAAGAGTAAATAGAAGCAGTTTTTTCTCAATTTTTCTCCCCAGTACTCTTTGCGGGAAGCACGGGCTTCTTCGCCCAGCCCGCCGGTCTGGAACCCGCGGACAGAAGGTAAGGACGCGTACAGGACGCTGCGGGTCCAAAGGAGACGCTTGTTTCCTGCAGAGCCCCCGGGGTGGAGGACCCACCCGCCGCGCAGTGGCCCAGCACCTCTCGGTCATTTAGCCTCTGCGACCCTGGAACGCGCCCCAGCTCCCGACGCCAGATCTCAGACAACTAACTAATCCTCAGCGAGGCGCTAACGCGCCCGGCGGTGGCGGTGCGCAGCCCGAGCGTCGGCTCCGGAACGGAACTATCCTACGGAACCCGGGGTGCGCGCTCAGAGTTTCCGCGGGGAGGAAGACGACAGAGGACTTGAGCGCGGCGGTTCCTGTGGCCGCGACGGAGGCGATGGCAGTGGGGCTGTGGGGGCTGCGGCTCCTGCGGGCCGCCCCCAGTGGCGGGGCTGGCCGGAGTGAGTTTCAGCGGCCGTGAAGACGGGGAGCAAGGCTTAAAGGATGATCTCTTCACAGATAGGGCTGGAGGCGGGTCCTGGGGGTCCCACGGGACTGAGGGCGGAGGGTACAGATCTCCCGGAGCAAGGGGCTCAGGGAGGGCAGGGGCAGAGCCTCTTGGAGGAGCGTGGGGTGCCTTTGGGAAGGAGCCCATGTTCCTGTGCAGACCTGTCCTTATTTTTCCATTGGGATACTCGTACTTGTCAAATCTTCTGATTTGGGGTTCGTTAAATAAGCTCCGGATTTCTCGCTCTAGATAGTGGTAATTTTGGCGTGGGACTTCCAGTCTCCTGCAGCTTCGTTGTCCCCAAGACCTTATGGAAGTGACAACTTTGCTCACCTTACCAATGACTAGTCTAGTTTTGACTCCACTTCCTGGTTAATTTTTGCTCCTATTGTAAAGTACAGATTGGAATATCACAGTGGAAATTAGTAGGAAATACAGATCTGATGGTGAAGGAGTAAAGTTGAAGTAAAGGCGTGGATCTGGGCTAGCTGCGGTTTTCCTTCGTTGGCGTTTTAATGATTAATTAGAAAGTAGTTTAACTTCACCACTGAAAGTATTTTGACGAACAGCGTTTTAAATTCTGTTCTTTCCTATTCTTTCCTTGTAGGAGGATGGTGATGTGGGAGTAGAAGAGGGTGGGATCGGCACTCTGTTATTCATTTTTTCCGCGTTCTTATTGTAATTTTTACACAGGATTTATAGCAACATCAACAGCTTCTCAACTGTCGCCAACCGAACTGATAGAAATGCAGAATGATCTCTTTAATAAAGAGAAAAACAGGCAGTTGTCACTAACTCCCCGAACTGAGAAGATTGAAGTTAAACACGTTGGGAAAACTGACCCTGGCACTATGTTTGTGATGAATAAAAACATTTCAACTCCTTATAGTTGTGCCATGCGTAAGTAACCAATCAGGATACAGTTTTGACTCATACCTAAGCTGTGTGGGAGAATAGGTGCAGAGGAGGCAAGATGCTCTAATTGCTTTCTGAATGTCCCAGAAGTTCTCCTTTATCTGGCATCTTACTGTCTGTTCACTGTTGCTTAAGCTCTTGAGGGTACTATGGATGTTGCAAGGTTGGTACAGGTTGTGCTGGTATTTGTTTGAATCTGGTTAAATTTAGGTGCTATAATTGTTTCTGGTGGAAGGCAGATCTGAAAGCACTGATTTTAATAGCTTGTTCTTTTAGACAGCATTCTGGTGTAATGGCAGCAGTGACCTTGAGTGTCTGAAAGGATTTTGTAGAGGGCCTATCCTGGCCTCAGCTATTTTGGCCTTTTCCTTTCTAGTTCTTATAGCCTAACTTAAATTGTTTATCTGCTTACCACTTGCCTCTATTGTGTTTTTGTTTACATGTATGTGTAGTAAATGTGTGAGTGGAAGTGTGCATGGGGTGAATATGATTGGGGTAATAATGTTTGTTGTGTTCATATCTTAAGGGAGATACTGTGTACTGTGTGTGATTTGGTGTGGAAATGAAGGGAATAGGGCCTCTATATTTTTATTTTTGATTTCTGATCGAAATGTTTGTATAGTAGCTTTGATAGAACTGATAATATTTAAATTTAGAAAGCCCCCTCCCCCAATAGATATACACCCAAATGCTCATATATGACTAGCTGCATTGTTCATACTTTTGGAAAACTCAGTAATGATTCCATTTAAGTAGCAACTTTAGTTATAGCTTATAAAGTATACACTGTCAATGTTCACTTACTCTGGCATTTGAATTAGTATTTATGATAATTGTTCACTTATTTTTTATTTTTTGGCCTTTATTGACCCTCAGCTATATGGTAGGTGTTAGGATTGCAAGGGAGGATAAGCGGAACCTCCGACCCTTAAGGAGCTTTATTCTCATCACATGGAGAGATGAATGAAGCTTCTGAACCACCCTCAGCATGACCCCTGCCCTGAGACTTGTTTGACATTCAGTAAACTTATATTGAGTACTAGTATATTTCAGGCCTAGTGCTAGGCTCTGGATATACTGATGAGTGAGCAAGAATAGACATGACCCTGCCTTTATGAAACTGATTTAATGGCTGATAATTTAGACCCTATAATTTGACCACTTCTGTGATAGCTGTGTACTTGAAAGCCACCTAATTAGGGAGGTAAAAGACAGTTCGAGAGCAATACCCCAAACCCACCTAGAACAGATTTACTGTAGAAGTACAGTATATTTTCCTTTGTAAGTTGTGCGTGCGTATATCTAAAGATATCAATGATGCTGCTCTCTGAATATTTAAGTGTAACTCTTGGAAAATTGTTTTAATAATTAGTAATTGACAAATTAATTTCAAACTAGACTTAGCCTTATTGAATTTTGTAAATGGTTTGAGTAATTTTGTTAATGATCAACAATACATTGACCTGATCGTGCCCGATCTCGTCTGATCTCGGAAGCTAAGTGGGGTCTGGCCTGGTTAGTACTTGGATGGGCAACTACCTTGGAATACCAGGTGCTGTAGGTGTTAAAAAAAAAAATGAGATTTTAACAATACATTGACTGTTTGAGGTTTTATTTTTTTAATGGTTACGGAGGTAATATGTAATACTTTTTTCTCCAAAAAGAAAGACAGCTTGCAGAATCTTGTCTTTCTATTGTTTTATTTCTTAAGATAGCACTTAAACATGTAACTTTTCACTTTGAGTTTTGTTAAATTTTGACCTTCAATCTATTTTAAATTTCTAGATTTAGGCGAGTGGTACTGCAAGAAGTCCATTCTGGCTCTTGTGGATGGACAGCCGTGGGACATGTATAAGCCTTTGACCAAGTCCTGTGATATTAAATTTCTTACTTTCAAAGATCGTGATCCAGGAGAAGTTAATAAGGTATTTCTGTCTCCATATTCTCTCCTAATCCTCGGTTTTTAAATTTTTTTCTCCTGGATTTTGTTAAAATCTTTTTTCTATAGAGTATGAAATGTGCAAATATAGCCAAGATCAAATGTTATACTGTACTAGCTTGTGTTTTACTTATTAGATTAGGCATTTTTACAGTTCAGAAAATACCAGTGGCATTCATGTATTTTGGTTTGAGGAAACGATATGGCATGTATTTTACATTCATATCTTTGTTCAACTGACACTTATTCATCACCCTCTTTATTGCAGATGATTTCATCCCTATTGCTACTGCTGGAATTCAGCCTATGAGCATCTTCTCTGGATTATTTCAAGAACTTTTTCACTCTTTCTACCCACCCCTCTCCCCTTTAATACTAAAGTCTTCCTTAATAGTCCTAGAAGAGTTTTATTACATGACGTTGCTAAGGATCATGTCAATTCTAAAAAACTTTCCTATTTGATAACTGTTCATTGTAACTTTCCAGGCCCTGTGTGATCTGACCCCAGCCTTACCTCCCACTGCATCTTTCCACTTCCTCTTTGCTCTGGCCACAGTAGAAGACTTGATAACTAGTGGTTTATGCTGTGTTATCCTACTTGCTTTTGTTGATGCTCTTCCTTGAACTCTGAGCATTTCCTTTCCTCTCTGTTAAAATCCTGTTTATCTTTTATAGTTCAATTAAAATGCCATCCACTCTGAGGAAGGTTGTTAGTTTCTTCTTGTCAGAATTAATCCTTCTTTTCTCTAGGGCTTCACAATACTTGGCTAGTATCTCTAGACGCATATTTTAATTTAAATTCTAGATATGATATTTAATTTTTAATATTTTAATTTTAATTTGGTTCTGAGAAGAAGGGGATCATGTTCCTTATTGGACCCAGTCCTTAATTTACATACAGTAGATATTTAATAATATTTGTTGAAATGAAATACTTAAATGAGAAAATGATAGATATAATAGTAATAGTTAACATTGAGTATTGTGTATCGACCACTGTCTTAAGTGTTTTTTAGGTATTAATATTTATTTAATCCTCATAAAAATCCCATAAAATAGATGCTATTATCCCTATTTTCCACATAACTAAATAAGGCAAGGAGAGGTTGACCAAAGTTACTAGTTTAGGAAATGGTAGAGCCTGGATTTGGACCTAGGCATTCTGACTCCGGAGTTCGACAGATTTATAAACATCTTCATAGGATAGATGAAGAAGTGCATTTTTGCTACTTGCCTTCATAGCTTGAGCTTGTACTTATTTTTTGTGTATGTTATGCGGTTGTATAGAATACATTCTGTAGCAGTCTGCCACACACAACCAAATGAACCCACTCTTGTAGTTCTCAGATGTAGAGAAGAACTTATGAAAGTTAAGTGCCCAGTTATAGTAGTGCTAGTATGAACATAAGATGAGCAGGTATGTGCAGAACTTGTGTTTCTATTTACAACTCTGATAAGGTCGTTGTGTGGATACCCATATCAGGCATGACTGTGGATCAAAACATAACTAGTAAAACGAAAGCCTGGTTAATAGTGAAGTTGCTTTGCTGTACAGATAATTAACTTGAGTGATGTATGTGATGTTAGATATAGAATAAGAGTTATAAATAATTCTTAAAAGTTGAGTTTCTCCTCCATTATATATATTTAAAAACAGGTGTATGGTAATATATTTACTTTACTTTAGCACAGGTTTGTTAACAAGTTAACTTTATCCTGGGTTAAAAATAAAGTTACTACCAGATAGTGAAACTATATATTGGTTGATAAACATTAGAGTGCCTGATATATTGCACAGAAATATTGCTGACAATATGAAGTTGGTGTTTCATTCTTTTGTGGTTTTCGCTTAGTATAGTGTCACGGCCTGATGGAAACTATTGCTACATGTTGAAGATGGACAGATATTTGAATAATATTCCCTAAGTCAAAAACCTAAATTTTAATGTCGAATAAACTTCATTGAATCTTAGACTGTATGTTTGTGTCTATTTTATTTTTCTAGGCTTATTGGCGTTCTTGTGCCATGATGATGGGCTGTGTGATAGAGAGGGCATTCAAAGATGAGTATGTGGTCAGTTTGGTCAGAGCTCCAGAAGTTCCTGGTAATGTACACATATAAATATAAATATACTTTTTGTAATCTTTGAATATTTTGGGATCTATTTTTGATGTATAGAGTTCATTTCTAATTTTATCTAATATAAATTACCATCATACATACATTCCATTTATTATGGGTAACAAAGTGCATCCTATTTAATTATTGGAGGTCAAAAATTAATGTAATACAATTAGAGGAGACTGTTTCTCTTGAATGTCAAGTTTATGTAATTACATTGTCCCAGTGTTTATTTCTTACCACTTAAGCATTTATTTCTAAATTAAATGGAAAATGGGAGCAGGAAATGGGAATATAAATAAACATCTGGAGAAAGTCACACTTAGGTAGTACAATGTCACTAGAAATGACCATGACTCCGGAGAGGGACATCATTTGGGGGAGATGGAAGAGTTCATGCTTTTTGCAATTTAGCTAAAGCTAGGATTTTGCAGTAGTATGTGTAATAGGATCACATTTGTATTTTAAAAATGTAGAAGTATATACAACTAAAAATATTTGAAAAACTCAATAAATGATTCTAAGAAGAACAAGACAAAAATAAAAGTATGTAGGCGATATTTAAAAAATTCTACATTTCATGTCCATTTAGTCATTTATCTCCTTATTAAATATCTTGTTCTTTGGAAATTTTTGTATTTGGTAACTATTTGAAATCTCTGTAGTGATAATATTTTTGAAGAAAACTTGAATGTTTCAAAAATACTGGTGATTTGTGGTTAATAATAGGTGAATTAAGTTTTTAGATGTGGCAAAGGTGGTAGAACTCTGGCAAGTAGCTGGGATAAAGATAACAGTTTTATAATTTGTAGAGTTGGAAGAGATTGCTTAACACTTCATTTTATGGTATAATATTCAGTTGTTGCAAATTGATAATTTTTTACGCTAACAGATGTAACTATGCCTTTTATTTCGGTTGGATTTACAGTAATTGCAGGAGCCTTCTGCTATGATGTAGTTTTGGATAAGAGACTTGATGAGTGGATGCCATCAAAAGTAAGTATGCTGTTTGGAGCAGCGGTCCCCAACCTTTCTGGCTTCGGGGAACTGTGCTCCTATTAGAATCTAATGCCTGATGATCTGAGGTGGAGCTGAGGTGGTGATGCTAGAGCTGGGGAGCGGCTGCAAATACAGATGAAGCTTCGCTCACTTGCCTGCTGCTCACCTCCTGCTGTGTGGCTTGGTTTCTAACAGGCCATGGACCAGTACCTGTCTGTGGCCGGGGGCTGGGGCCCCTGCTTTGGAGTATTTTAGAGACGGTGCTTTTCTTTGTTAGAATTATTCCTATGTTAGTATTACTGAGTTGAGGATATTTAAAGGAATGAAGCTGTCCGTTTCTCTGTTTGTCAATCTATCTTTTTTGTTGCTTTTCCACTGTATTTAAGGCAGAAGCATATGAATGAAGGTACTCATAAAAGCCTGGTCAGTTGTATGGAAGCTTTATGTCCTGTTCGACCTTTTCTTAAAATGCTTCCTTCCTTGTATTTTTCCTCTGTTTCTTAAGATAGCGGTTTTCAAGGTGCTCAGAACATAAAATATAGAAGCTTAACTATCTTGACTGATGTGGTGGACATGAGCATGGAGCCTTAAACTTGGATCCCCAGAGCACAATTTGAAATCTGTTGTCCTAAACTTGTACAGTGAGATCCTCCTATACGCAAGGGTCACATTGAGAGCGGGGAGCGAATTAAAGACTCAGACTTTGACAAAGCTAATCCAAATAGCAACAAACTAGACTCATTGTGAATGGTCTGCACTCTAATGAGGGTGCTCCTGGTTGGTTGGGGACTTGAGTAGCAGCGGGCCTCCCTAACAAAGACGATCTAGATAAGATGCTCCGTAGGTGTGGGGTGCTGACAACTTTCAAAAGTCAAATCTAGAGACTTAGTTATGATTAGGGAGAGTATGCAAATGCCTAATTCTTAATTAAGCAAAACTGTATGTCCTACAGATTGGAAGTCTAGAGACCAGAAATGGGGAGATGATGTAGCATACCATTTTATCAATTCCATCTTGTATATTTTTTTCACATTTTAATATCTCTGGAAACAAATGTGTTTTACCATAGTTGGCATCTTATAATTGATAGTGTTTTCCTTTGGTGGTACATCTTAGATTTAGTGAAAACTGTAGTTCCTAAAAGCAAGAGTTTTGGAGTCAGGGCAGATTTAAATTCTGGCTTTGGAAGTTATTCCTTTTATAATCCTACCGATATACTTAATGTCAACAGGGAGAGAGGAGTGAATAGGAAGGAAGGAAGAGAGAAAGCGAGAGAGGGAGGAAGTGAAGAGAGAGATGGGGAGGAAAGCCTAGGAAGGACTTGGAATTGTTTATAATCTCTGGATTCACATCGATTTAACTTCTTCCTTTCTAAGTATGCCCCCAGATTTAAAAAGAGATTCTTTATTGGAGTAGTTAAGTAAAAACTCACGAGATCAAGATTCGACTCTCATTATTTGTGAAATATGCTGCCTCCTCTTCCTTTTTTTAAAGATAAAACCTTAAAAAGAAATGCACTAGCTAATCGCAGGCTTCATGGGGTTGAGTGCACAGTTTAGAGAAAGTAAGGGAGAGTTATAGTCAACTAACAGCTATATTAAACCGTGAATGTAGAAATACAATGTTATCCCTTCAAGAATGGAGAAGAGTCATTTCATGTAGAAAGAAATCTAACAGGAAGTTTATGGAAAGAATTTTATTAGAAAAATTATTTGCATAATAGTGATCGATCTTTTCTATATTAATGACTTATAGTATGAAAACTCAATTATAGTTTTTATTAAAAATCTCATGAACATCGGTAATGTGTATTATTAAAGACTCATTTTAATTGTGTAAAGTTGACATTTTCATTAAGCAGAAAGTTATCATATTGGAAATATGCTATATTTTGGACAGAGCCAATGATGACATTACATTTCCTAGTGAAACTTTCTGAATCATATAAACAATAACTTTTCCCCTGTGCATCTAAAAAACTTAGTTTTACAAATTAGTGTAAACAGATTTTTGTATCTTACTATTTATTAGCATTTCCACTTGCATCGTTTTCGTAAATATAAGATTGTATAATTTGAAATGTTTATTATAAATTTTTTGTAGGATTATCTTTAATAATTATTGATACAGACTGATATCTAATTACAAGTAATTTGCAAGTTTTATGAAGTTGGGAAAAATTTCTAACCTTACATTTTATGGTCCAAATATTTAATTTTACAAACTAATAACTCTCCTAACAAATTTGATTTGCTTTTTGTTTTAGTTGGATTTAGAATATTATTCATACAATTTATCTTATTTGCCTTATGTAGAAATGTTTTTAAGTAAATCGTTAAAGAGGTTAATACTTTTATTTTTAAGGAGAACCTACGTTCCTTCACAAAGGATGCTCGTGCTTTAATTTATAAAGATCTTCCATTTGAAACTCTGGAAGTTGATGCAAAAGTGGCATTAGAAATATTTCAACACAACAAGTAAGTGTTGACTTCCTTTAAAACAAGATTAACCTTCCCAAGTTATATGCAGTAAAGAAAATTGAGATCTTAAGAATTTTTATATTTGCTGTTTGAAGAACAGTGTTTTATTTTTAGCTCTAAGATCTCTTTTTCTGTACCAGCCTATTTACTTTTGTTCGTCTCATTATTTATTTCACTGAGGAAAGGCCCCCTCTCCCGTTTGATAATTTTCCCACTTTCTCTCTGTGTTTCTTTGGCCATTCCTTCTCTTTATATCAACATAATCGTATATTTTCTTTTTTCCTTCCATTGTGAAATAATAACAGATATTAATTATTATTTTGTCCATTGGCAGCCTTTTCCCTCCATCCTTGCACTCTTTAAATGAAAGAGTAAGATAGAAAGTGCCGGCCATTTGGAGGGAGCTAACAGCTGAAGTAGAATGTTTACACAGCTAGGTTTTAGTCTTCTGCACAAGAATTATTCATTTGATAGATTTCTTTGTCAACATTTTAAATCCTGGCTTCTCAGTTCCCATTCTCACTCAGAAAACTTCTCGTTCACGTTCTTCCACTAGTTGTAAGACCATAAACTAAATTTTAATATTGATCTAATTGAAATTGGAACTAATTAGAAAGGGAATCTGCATTGCAAAAAAAAAATAGCATAGATTCTGTCCAGAAGACAGGAGCATCTCTTAGGGGTGGGTTGGGAGGTACACATTCAAGGGAATGGTCTCCTTTGGTAATGCTTGGGAGGCCCTGGCAGCAGGAGTGTGGCAGTAAGTGGATGTTTTTGTATAAACTAATGTTTCCCAGCTTTGCCACACACATGTAATATTTGTTTAGCACTGTGGGGTGAATAGACAAGGCTCTTGATAGTAAGTAGTAAGGTCATGATTTGAACCTGGGCTGTGTGGTTCCATCTCTGCTATTAACTATACTGACAAAATGGGGTAGATTTGAGAAGCATTTAGGCAGAACTGTGACATGACTTGGTAATGAAATGGATGTAGGGAGTGTGGTGGGAGAAGCAGAAATAAAGGAAATCTTCCAAGTTTTTCACTTGGAAAATGGGTGGTTGGCTGTGTCATTTATTAAGCTAGGAAAATAAGAACTAAGCTATCTTATTCCTAAGCTAGGAATAAGAAGAAGTTTGTGGGAAAAGAGGGGACAATTTTTTGTTTAGTTTTGAGAATTTGGAAGTTTAAGGTGCCTGTGGAACACCCTAATAGACGTCCAGAAGGGTCCTGGATGTATAGTTTGGGGCTCAGAAGAGCTGTGTGGATTAGAAGCAGAGGTGTGGAAGGTATAAATGCATAGGTGGTTATTAAAGCTGTGCAAATCCAGGAGCTAGCACAGCAAGGACTCTTAAGACTGAAAAGAAGGTCTAGGACAGAACCGTTGAAGGGCAGAGAAAGAGAAGAGTGGCCAGAGAATTAATAAGCATTTTGAGAAGTGGAGGTGAGCAGCGGTGTTAAGAAAACGAGGACCTGAAAGTGCCCATTAGGTTGGCGCCTAGGAGGCTGCTGTGGCGTCGGTGGAATCAGTCTCATGGAATCGTGAGACTGTGTGTGGCCACATTGAAGGAGATGGGGTGTGCACGGGTGTTCAGGAAGAGGAGGCACCAAATGTAAACCTAAAGAGGAAGAGAAGGGAGGTTTCGTAAAACACCTCTTTGTATATTTATAATTAAATTTTTTTCTTTGCTGCTTTTTAGATATAAAATAGAATACATAGAAGAGAAGGCATCTCAGAACTCCGAGAGAATAGTTAAGCTACACAGGTAAGTGAAAGTAAAAAAAACATTGGCTGCTAATTATAGTAAGGTTTAGCTTTATTGTTATCTGAATGTAGTATACAACTGTAAAAGATGAATTTGTACCTTTTTTGTTATTAACCTTATTTTCTATTGCCTCGTTTGTTGTTTTAATGTGGTAATTGGAAGCTTTAAATTGTCTTCTGGAACAGTTGTGGTTTCTGTTCCTCATTTTATTGTTATTTTTATTTCTGCATTTAAAGAGTGGAAAACCATTGTTTAAAAATGTAATTTTTAAGAGATAATTTTGAAATTGAGCAGAATATTTACATTAGGAATTGCACATGATAATTCATGTGTATACAGAAATGTGAATTCTGACTAATCAGTTACTACTTATATTACATATAAGTAAATTAAACCAGAATGTGCTTTCTGACTCAGGGATGAGAGAAGTAAGACAGTGTGTTATGCAAAATTGACTTCATGGCCTGTAACTGTTTATTCAACCTCATGCTTTCTTGATTTAGATTTGAATTTTTTTCCTCTAGAAAGTCGCTCTTTGTTTTTGGACACAATTTTCCCTATTTACTGACTTCTAAACTCTGTTAAAATGAGTTCTTAAAAAGTTGGAGGTTATCAGTTTTAGACACTGGATCTACTTGATAACATGATGTTTTCAGTGATCTTAAAAATCTTTAAAGTTATATCAATGCTAATGAAGAAAAAAGTTCACTTTAATTTTCAAAGTTTTAGCCTCTTCACTTGAGCCTGTGATGTCAAAGGCTGCTAGAGACTGAATCCAGCCACTTAGAATATTCCTGATTAGGGACATAGCAGCAGAGAGAATTAATAGATTCCCCTCCTTCCCCAATGTATTGTAATTCATTTGATTTTGAGGTTTTATTTGTTTTTAAAATCAAATCAGATTTGGTGACTTCATTGATGTGAGTGAGGGCCCTCTTATTACAAGAACGAGTATTTGTTTCCAGTACGAAGTGTCAGCAGTTCACAACCTTCAAGCCGCTCAGTCGAATCTTGTACGAAGATTCCAGGGTCTCTCTTTACCTGTTCACTTAAGAGTAAGTAAATCTTAAAGTTTCAACTCGTCCAGTTGTTTGGGTGTGGGTGTGATTCTGATCTTGATTTTATACCAATTTGAAGGACATACATTTCAATTTTTATTAAGTTGCGTGACACTAATATTTTGTAAAGTTGGGTTTATGATTTAAAAACAGTTTTGCCAAGAGTATAAACAGATAATTCATAAAAGAAACATTAAATCGAGATAGCATTTTTTGTTTTTCAAATTAGTATAGGGAAGGGTGCATTGAGGAGTATTGGAGTGCATTTTGGTGAGACCTTCTGGAATGCCCTTGGCCTTTTTGGCATGCTCTTCTAGTCATGATCCAAAGAAAGACTATCATTTTCTATATTGCTCTCACCTTTGCTAATCCTTTTTAAAATTAAATTTGATTTTGAGATAATTATAGATTCCTATGCAGTTATAAGAAATAATACAGAGAGATCTCAATTACCTTTACCCAGTTTCTTCAATGATAGCATCTTGCAGAACTGCAGTACAATATCACAACCAGAGTATAGACATTGATGGTGTGAAGATACAGAAGAGTTCCTTCACAAGGATCCCTCATGTTGGCCTTTATAGCCACGCCTACTCCCCTCTGCCCTGCCCCTACCTCTTTACTTCTGGCAACTACTAATCTGTTCTCCATTTCTACAATTTTGTCATTTCAAGAATGTTACATGAATGGGATCATATACTATGTAATCTTATGGGACTGGCTTTTTTCACTCAGCGTAATTCTTTGGAGATTCATCCAAGTGGTTGTGTGTATCAATATATCAGTAGTTCGTTCCTTTTTATTGCTGAGTAGTACTCCTTTGTGTGGGGTGTGGGTGGACCCCACTTTGTTTAACCATTCACTCTTTACAGGATATTTGAATTGTTTTTAGCTTTTTGGCTATTATGAATAAAGCTGCTATGAACATTTGTGTACAGGTTTTTGTGAATATATGTTTTCATTGCTCTGGGATAAATGTCCAGGAAAATACCAAACTGAGTTTAGGAGTGGCTGTACTTTTACATTCCTACAAGCAATGTGTGAGTAATTAGTTTTTCAGATCCTTGCCAGCATTTAATATCGTCTCTTTATTTTAGCCATTCCCATCAGTTTGTAGTGATTTCTCATTGTTGTTTTAATTTGCATTTCCCTATTGGCTAATTGTGTTGAACATCTTTTCATGTGCTTATTTGCCATTTGTATATCTTTTTTTGGTGAAATGTCTATTAATATCTTTGGCCATGTTCTAATTGGATTGTTTGTTTTTTTATTGTTGAGTTTTGAGAATTTTAAAAATATATATTCTAGATAGTAGTCCTTTGTTAGATATGTAGTTTGCAAATATTTTCTCTTTGTCTGTAATTTGTCCTTTCATCCTATGAACAAGTTTTTGCAGATCAGAAATTTTTAATTTTTTTTGAACTCCACTTTATCAATTTTTCCCTTCATGGATCATGCTTTGGATGTCAGTTCTAAGAATTCTTTGCCTCGTCATAGATCCCAAAGATTTTCTCCAGTTCTTTTTCCTAAAAATTTTATAGTTTTATATTTAAATCTGTGGTCCATTTTGAGTTAAACCTTGTATAAGATGTGAGATTTAGGTTGAGGTTCATGTTTTCTTGCCTATAGACATCAACTTGCTCCAGCACCATTTGTTGAAAAGGCTGTCATTCTCCATTGAACTGCTTTTCAGTCTTGTTAAAAATTGGAGGGCATATTTGTGTGGGATCATTTCTGGGTTCCTATTCTGTCTCTATTCTGTTCCATTAATCTGTGTCTATCCCTCTGCCAGTATCACAGTCTTGATTACTGTAGCTATAAATAGGTCTCGAAATCAGGTAGAATAATTCCGCCATGTTACTTCTTATAAAAATTATTTTAACTATTCTATGTCCTTTGCCTTTTCATTTGATTTTAGAGTAATCTTTTCTATACTGACAAGTCTTGCTGGTATTTTGATAGAAACTGTATTAAACTCGTATATCAATTTGGGGAGAATTGACATCTTTACTATATTGAGTCTTCAGTCTATGAACATAGTATATCTTTTCATTTATTTAAATCTTCTTTTATCTCTTTCATCAGCATTTTGTAATTTTTAGCATACATTTCCTTTACATGTTTGATTTTTCTCTACATACCTGCTTCTCTTCCTGCTTTCTCCATTTCAGAAAATGGCATCATCATTTACCTAGCTAATTCTTGATTCTGAGGTAATTCTTGATTCTGTTTTCCGTCAGAACCATGTTCTTATCCTTTCCATCAGCAAATCCTTTCAACTTGGAATTCTCATTATATCCTGAGTCCATCCACTGCAAAGCATCTCATCTACTACCGCTTCCCTCCTCCAAGTCCCTCTCACTTTTCATTCCCCTTCCTTGTTTTCATTCTTGTTCCCACAGTGCATTCTCTGCTTAGTAGTCAAAATGGCTTTTTAATTTACAAATCAAATCATGTAATTCTTCTGTCCCAAACTTTCCAGTGACTTCTCATAAACAAATTCTAACCCTTATCCTGTCTCATAAAGTCCTACACTATCTGGTCCTTGCCTGCTTCTCTGACTTCATCTCATGCCTCTTTCTCCAGGAAGGTTTTTGCACCAGCTATTCATTCTGCCTGAGTCAGGCATGGTTTTCACTTTAAACATACCGTGCCACTCTTGTCTCCAGAAGTGTCTGCGTGTACATGTTTAGTAATTCTACCTTTTGTTATAAATTTTACTAGCCTGATCAGTGTGAAATAGTCACTGGCCCACACATATTGCTCAGTATCCCCTTCAACTGACTTCATAAAATCGATATGGTCATTATGCACTTTGCCCAGTTTTCATTAATTCCTTCTGATAACCTTACATGAAATTGTTAAGGATTAAAGATTAAGTTGGCTCTCACTTTTACTATTGTCTTTGTTAGTTTTTACTTGTTCTTTAGGGTGATTTGCTAAATCCTCTAGGTCTGCCATTTCAGCATGAGGATGTCATAGTCAGTTCTTACTGAACCTTTCCTTGTGATTGATTATGATTTGAAGAATGACCTCTAGCATGTTAAAATTGGCTATTTAAGGAAAGAAACATAATCTACAGGAAAGTGTGGCAGGTTTTTGCTTCCCGTTATAATAATGGTAATGATTAAGGAGGAGAAAATAGGAAGAATACCATAGTCAGTGCTTAAGTCTTTTTTTCTTAAGTGCCAAACAAAACAACTGTTCAATATGGTATCTTTTCCTCCTACTCTAGTCTACGTTTATAACCATTTAACCTCATTAGTACTGCCTAACATTTTATGTATTTGTTTTCTTTAAAACCTATGTAAAAACTTAGCCCCTTTTATTTTAACTTTACTAACTTAGTTAATTCATAGTAAATCTTTTCTTTTCAAGGCACATTTTACAGTATGGGATAAGCTATTGGAAAGATCTCGGAAAATGGTAAGTGTTTTTGACAGTTAATGAGTACTTTTCTACAAAGAAATTTTCCTTGAAATTAATAACAAAAAAAGTAAAAAGAGAAGAAAGAGAAAGAAGAAAAGTATTTAGTTGTCTCAATAGCTAAAGCAATTTTGTGGTTGTTGTCATATTTCAGCAAGAGAAAAATTGTAATTTGGTAATTCTCTTTTATTTGTTAATATTATGCAAATGATACTGTAGAACTTGAAGAAATATAAGAATATTACTATATAGTAGTAATAGTTCTTAAAGGTTGCAATGGTGTTAATTAGTTCTTATAATTTTTTGTATACTTCATGAACATTTAAAGGATTAAGATTCGTCAGATGTATTTTAAAGCTGCCTTGCCCGTTGACATATTAAATGTGGAAATGTCCTGAAAAGTCAAATTTAAATACTTGTGATTTTGTAGTTTATTCTGTGTCATTAGCATTTAGATTTCATAAGTAGGAATGGTTATATTTCTTAACCACAACTATCCCTGTTCACTCTTTCATATACTAAGTGTTCATCTTTTACTTAAATTATCTGATGGCTCTCCTGTGTAATCCAGCTGCATGAACCTTTCCTAGTTACTCTAATTTTCCGCTCTAGTCAGGCTTGGAAGCACACTAATCAGCTGTGTCAAACTTATTTCCAAGTTTATTTATTTATTTATGACAGTTCTTTCATTGGGACTCCATTTCCCATTCTCCTGTGTACTTACATCCTATTTATTCTTTGGTACCTTGCCCAAGTCTCACCTTTTCCATGAAACGTTCTCAAAGTAATTTCTTGTCAAGTATCCATTCGTATCATTTCCACTTGATTATATACCTCCTCGTATTGTTTTCTGATTGTTTTTGCTAGTATGTTTACATTCAATCTGTTAAATCATTCAGGATTTGTTATATATGTGTAACTCCCAATTTTGAACCCAACATTTAGCACATGGGGTGAGGGGCTTTACCCAATAAATATTTATTGATTTTTTTAATGATAATATATAAACCTAGTTTGTATTAATTAATTTACAGGTAGAATTTATTGTTTAGGTATTACTTAGCCATAATGGTCTTATGTAAAGTTTATGTAATTTTCTTTTTTTTCCTATGAGATGAATGTATATTTGAATAGGTGGAGTAACTTTATTTCTTTGGTTGGTCACAATGTTAGATGAAGACTAGAGAAGAAATGAGTGTATAGGAAATCGTTTGGAGAAATTCAGGAAGCAATGATAACTGAATACTTTAAAGCAAGGAACAATGCAGAAAAATTATAGAGACAGTAACCTAGAATATCTCATAGAAATCAGCAAGTAGCTGTTTTTGAAATATTTATTCTGGTCCAGATTTTTTTCTTCCACCATCCATTTTTCTTGTCTAAAGAGAGTAGGTTAAATGTATGGTTCATTGATTAAACCAGCACAGACTTATTGAGTGTTTTGTGACAGGAGCAGTAGGTACAAAAATGAATAAAACCTATTTACTGTCCTCAAGAAAGTTAATTTAATGGGATAGCTAGACATAAGCAGACACTTCGGGTGTACCTGTGGGTCTGGCGTATAGAGGGGTAAGACCCAAACCAAGCTGGGGTTTGGATAAGGAAGGTTCCCAGGAATTCGTGTCTCTTAAGCTGATTTTAAAGGATGAATAAAAGTGGGCCAGGCCTATAATTTACTGGGGGATGGGTTGGGGGTTTTTTCAGAGGAAGCTACTTGCATAGGGATATAGAGGAAAGTATGGTAAATGTAAAATGAATCTGAATGTACAGTCACATGTAGGGTGGGTGATGAATCCAAAGAAGTTTGTTGTAAATAGAGTATGAGGGACTCATCTTCTATGATGTAGAATTTGCATTCCCCTCCTGAAGGTGATTGGAGAATTTTAACAAGGAAGTGACCTATTGGGCAGCTTATTCCTGTTTAAAAGCTCATTCTGGGGGCAGTGTGGACGATAGCTGCAACTTAGGCCAGCACGCTTATTAAGGGGGATGGGAGGTGATGAGATTCTAAAGTTCAAGCATGGTGGTGAGAATGGCTGTGAGGTAGACTTGGTAAGACAGCTGATTGAATATGTGGATTCTCTAATGCCAGGTGTGAGCAGCCGGGTAGAGCTCTTCACTGAAATAGATAATGCAGGAGGTGGAGCAGGTTTTGGGGTGATGAGGAATACAAATTAGCCTGTTTGTGTGATATGTCTGAGTAACGTAGAACAGAAATATGGACATACAGAGATCTATTTGTATTAAGCCTATAATGTACTATGTTCGAAATAGAATTATACTTTCCAGCAAAATGATTTAAAAAACCTTGTTGTAGCACTGCACATATTTTTCTTAATACTTATGATTTCATTTTATAGATAAAAAATAAAATGAGAGAAGCTTGAGAAGCCTGGATAAATGCCTCAGATTATATTTTTAATGGAATTACTGTACTTGATAATTTAGATAGAGAACTTAGCCTTATGAATTTTCTTCTCTTTCTACTTAACTTTCAATAATAATTATTATTGAAGGAGAAAGAGAGTTATTATAAGAGAAGGACTATGGAATGATTTTGAATGATGAGTAGAGGGTAAAACTGTTTATTAGAAAAGTAAAGCTATTCATGTTTTTACAGGTAACTGAAGATCAAATTAAACCTACAGAGGGAAGTGCGTCTACTTAGTATCTTCCTAAAATTTAAACATGTATAGTAAATTAAAATAAAAGTTTTCTATGTAGTGTTTGCGTGTGCTTATCTTTTTCTTCCTAAGATTTATGTTAATGTTTCTTTCTTTCTCTAAAGGATAAAACAACTTTTGTCATTCATAATAAAAATTTCACACAGAAACAACCCTGTCCTCTCCTGCTCCCTAGATGTAACACTTCAGCATATTTTCCCCTTTTAGTCTTGTACATGTGTAAACATATATGTACAATTACAAATATAATCTTTTAAGAACATAAATAGGATCATATTAGTTGTTTTCATTTTTCACCATGTTAAAGTGAGACATTAAACATCCTTGTGTGAAAGTGGCAAGTGTTTTGTGGATAAACTGAGTATTTACTGAGTTAACTGAGTGTTTCCTGTATGCTGGCCATTGTGATAAGCCTTTCATATGAAACCTCTTATTTAATCCTCACAACAGCCTGTTGAGAAGGTGTTTTCATTTGGTAAACAAAGAAACAGCGCAGAACTGGCAAATAGCAAAGCTGAAATTTGGACCCAGATAACTTCACTCACATGCTCTTATGTACTACTCTGCACTGCTCACATATAGGTAATTTTGTAGGAATAAATTTCTGGTAGTGGAATTGTTGACAGATGCTACCTGATCCTAGTCTCTAAAAGGTTTTGCCAAATGACAGTCCCAACAATAGTGTCTGAGAGTGCCTGTTTCCCCATGCATTAGACAAGTCTAGTTTTTAAAAAACACTTTGCCAAAAAATTTCTTCCCGTTCTAGTCTGAGCGTTTTGTTTCTGGGCTTGGTGCACAAGTTTCATCTGAAGATTTGTTTCTTCACCTGGAGTAGGATTGTTTACCTAGAGTCCATATCATCCTGTTCATGGATTAACTTTCTCATGTGCTACAGCCCATAGTCAGTTCCATCTTAAGAAGAAGTGTTGAAGAGGTGAGCCCTTTTATGCTAAAGTAGCTTTGTTTTGTAACTTGTATTTGATCAGCTTTTTGGCTAGATATAGAATTCTAGATTGAAATATAATTTTCTATTAAGACTTTGAAAGTAACTCAGTTATCTTCTGGCATCGGTTGTCCTTAATGAGAAGTCTGATACCAGTTTGATTTTTATAGCCTGTTCTTTGCAAGCCTGCCTTCTTCCCCACCTCCCATCCTGCCACACACACTTGTATATACTATGGACACTCAGAACCTTCTTATTCTTAGTGTTATAAAACACTAAAATTTTATTATATATATCTAGATATTCAGTTATTCTTGGTACTTTCAATTTTGACATCTCTCTTGAGCTCTAGGAAACTTTTTCTTTTTTAAAAAAATATTTATTGCTTTTTCTTTTTCTCTGTCTCTTTAACACAGTTTAGTTGGGTTTTGGATCTTCTGTGTTGGTCTTATGTATTTTTCTCCTCTCATTTTTCTTGCATTTATATTCTACTCTTTTAAATTGAACTTCTTATTTGTCAAGCATAGTTTACTTGTTGAAAGCTCTTCTGCTTGTCCATAATATCTACAGTATATCTTTGTGATCTTTCTACAGATACTAAAATAATTATATTCATTTGTTCATTCATTTCCTAGGCCCTGGATTATTTTTTTTACTCTAGTGACAGATTTTTTGCTTATTGTAGCCTTTCATGTTTTAGGCAGATTTGGCTGCTCTAAGGATGAAGCTGGCTATTATGATGAGGATTTTATAAATGCTAGAATGAAGAGATGGTCAGTCTTGGCAATCAATTGCTATACTGACTGCTGTCATTCTTCCACTTATTTTATAAGAGATCCCTCCAACATTTTAACTGGTGGCAAATACCTGGATTCAGACCCTTCTGTATTTGAAGATAGGGGATATGGAGTACAGGTCAACTGTTTGTGTATGGACCTTTCACTAACCGCTTTCTTTTTAGCCCCTTTTTCTGTCTTTTGTATTCTACCACCTCTGAGCTTCTCTAGGCCCTGCTGGGCAGATCTCCCCTCCACATGCATTCTGGGTGGTGATATCCTCTGCTGTTGCATTGGTCACTTTACTTTCCATCTTCTAGAAATTGGTCGAAATTTCTGCTGCTGCCTTCCTCTTCTAGTCCCTTTCTTGTTTGTGGATTTATACTTTGAATTTTTTTCTTGAAAAAATTCTGAAATATTTTGAGTGTACCAATAAGAAAACAAACCTTTATTTGAGTGTATATTTTTCATGCTTTTTGTCACCTTGCACTGCTTGCACACATGGCCACTGGTGACTTCTCACTTTATGGATCTTAATCTCACCAGGTGGAAAACTGAAAGCTAATTTCCTAAATTTCCTTGTAGCTAGGGCTCAGAGGCTTACTGATTACCCGTGTGACTCTGTGAAAACAGGGGCACATGGGATCTTTTTTTTTTCTGCTGAGGGGAACAGTGACATTATTTCATCAGTGTCTGTCAATGGTTGATTTTTAATTTCTGCTATTAATGTTTCACCCAGTAAGCTTTTACATACATGATTCTACATGTGTACTAGTAGATCTGTAATATAAATTCTTATAGGTGGTCCTATATATATTTTAAGTATTGATAAGTATCCTTTAAAAACAAATTTATTCAATGAGCAGATTTTAGATTTCATATATGGGTAAATTTATTGAAAGAAAGGGAAAATATTTAGTTTTAGGGGAATCCTCTACTGAAATGTTATTTCTAAGGGCTCTGGAAGTTGGGTATTATTATGGCAAGCCTGCCTGTGGAGATAAAAAGGAAAAATTTTCATATTTTTACACTGTATGTAAAACTTTTATTGAGCCTTGCCTAAGGTCATGTAGCTGGTATATGGTGATTTGAACTCAGCAGTCTGGTTTCAGAATCCTTGCTCTTGAATCATGGGATTTCTTAAAAGTGAATATGGAGACTGCCTTCTTGATCTGCAGAATTTAGGAAAAGCCAAGTTGATGCTTTGGCTTTCTGATGAGTTCATACAAGCCAACTGAAAAACAGTCCCGTGAGCCGGGACAAACACGCATGCTAGGCACAGAGTCTCCATATCAGAACAAGCTGTGTTTCCAGAGTCAGTGGGGACTTAGATACATTTTCCCATTCCACTTAAGCAACTGTAAGCAATGCCCTGAGCCAAGCAGAATACAGAAAAGTTTAAAATTATATATCTTACAGGAGCTCATGATGTACAAGAAAGGACAACATATACCCAAATAACAAATATGGAGCTAACTGTGCAGCACTTTCTTTCATAGGAGAGCTAGCACTGTACTTTGGGAGAACTGAGGAGAAAGATCACTTCTGGGTGTGGCCCTTTTCCGAATTCATTTCCCGTATGCTTGGCATGGGCTAAGGGATCAAAAGTTGCTCGGCTGTCAGCATTTGGGAAAGGGTAGGATTTTCCTAAGTGGATACTTGGGTATAATGTTTGGTGAAGCCTTGGCATCATGGGGTGAGAGGGTAAGATAGAATGACAGTGATATTTCATGATTGTTTCATTAATCAGCCTACTCTGCACAGCAGGAACTGGCACTCAATCCCTTCTCACTGACCTTCCCTAACTGTTGCTCTAAGCAACAGCTGATAGTTTGGGCCTTTATAGTACAAGATCACTGAGTGGTTGTAGCTGGTGGTAGAACACAGGGTGACTGGTTTCAGTGGGGGATTTTCATGTTGGGTAGATTTTGAGATGGTTAGGATATTTTTGGTGGGGAGGGATAATGGAACCTGAAATTTAATTACTGCTGTCTTCCAAAAAGCAGCATTATCCCTAGTTGCCATATCAACAGTAGTACTAGGTATAAACCAGTTTGTCCGAGTTGGTTTTTGAACCACTTATATCTGTATCACTTGGTTAGCCTGATAAAAGGCAGTTTCCTGAACTCCATTACAGAATCAGAATCTCTGTACGTGGGAGCCTGGGAACCTGTATCTTGACAAGTTTCTAAAGTGAGAATAACTACTCTAGCTCTTCAGTTATATGTAGAGCTTTTCAAGCTTTGTTTGCTATAATGAACTTTTATTTGCCAAAAATCACTTCTTTGAGCCTATTGGTATAAAGTGAAATGTTCATTGTCTTCATTTCTCTTTTTACAGCTGGACTTGGAATAATAATGTTGTATTAAGTTAGTAGACATTTGAGTGGGATAAGAATGTGTAAGATGGTGTATCGACCCTCAAGGTTATCACTTCCTCTAATCATTCATACACCAAAACAAATTATGATGCAGTATGTTAAGTGCTAGTGAACTGGAAAATTACTGAGTACTGCAGGAAGCGGGGAAGAGTGATCGAAGTTAGAGAAGACATCATTGGGATGATATTTGAGAAATCCACCTCAAATCCTTTTCTTAGGTGGTTAGGAATGCATGTGTTAGCCAGGTGGAGACTAACACTGGAACACATATTTGTTAAGACACAATAGTAACAAGAAAGAAGAATTCCCTTTATGCGAACGTCATTTCCTTATTGATATCGCTGTGACAGAATTTGAAATCTAAAGTGGGAAGCTGAATACTTACATGCAAATTTTAAATGTTGGTTTCATTATTTTCTAGTCATTATTGGTTGAGAATCACATAATGGGTCAGCTTTTTTTGAGTGCTTCCCATTTATGGACTCTATTTTCTTCAATCTCCTTTTTCTCTTCAAGCTTTCCTGCTTTGAGATATTGGTCATCTTCTAGTTTAAGAAAATTTTCAATTTTCCATGTTTTCTGTATATTCGTCAGTCCCCTGAACCACACTTTTTTTCTCTTATTCTATTTTTTTACTTTTTTTTTTTTTAAGCTACTGGGTCTATCTAGCTGCTGACAGTGAATAGGAAAGGCCTGGTCTCTCATTCAGCAAGTTTCTGGAGAAGTAGGTCGGATCCTAGAGAACCTCCCTTACATTCAATTTTTTCAAAGAAACCATGTCCTGCATAATTTAGTGCCTCAATTCAGCATTCTGTGTACAAAATTGGGTTCTTTTTACCTTTTCTACCACAGAATCCACTTTTCCTTCAATCACCCTTTGTCACTTCAAAACACACACACGCATGCAGGCATACACGCTCACATTCACACTTCTTTGCTACTTAACCCTTCCCCCAAGCCAAACCCAGACTTATGCTCCAAGAATTTTTGGAATGACTGAGGCTATTGGTCAGGAGTCGTCGTCTAAGACCAGATCAGGAGCTAGAAGCCTAGGAGAGTTGGGCGTCAGAGAAAACCAAGTGATCCTGGCAGCATCTAGGTTCCCTGGGTCGTCATCCCATGGGATTATGGATAATCTGCTATGGTAGATCATTTGATTTAGATGACTGAAATAGACATAATGAACATGGTTTTAAAGGTAGTGTTTAACCCTTAATGCATAATAGGTATCGTGCTCTTTATAGGCACTATTTTATTTAAGCCTACCATCCTTATGAAGCATATTCATCATTTTACTGGTGAGGAAATTGAGGCTTAGAGAGATTAAGTAACTCAAGTTTCATGTAGTGTAGTCTAGTACTCTTCAAATAATGCATTCCACGGCACAGTTTTTCTTAAACTTCCTTTTTGATGGTCATAGCTTTTCATTGTAACAGCAGAAAGGCAATACTAGATTAGTCTGTTCCAGGCCTGACATTCTGGGACTTTGTGGCTTTATGCAGCAAGTGGGATTTTGAAGAATTGGGACTCAAAACAAGGACTCTTCTTATAGATAAACAGTATATATAAAATGAATAGTCTGAAGAAACACCCTTGAATGTGACACATATACCTGGGGCTCCATGGGGCTCCATGGAGCCAGATGTCCATTCCAAAGGTTAAGAAGAGAATCTATCCTGGCAGCACACACAACTTGAACACAAAGCGGGGCTGGGCCAAGGGAGTACCCTCAGTAAGCGGACTATGTCCTAGGAGTCGGAAATGTTACCCTTAGGATTCTCGCAATTTTCCCCCATCGTCTTGTGTGTGTCTGTGTCTGTGTAAACAACTTCTGAAATTAGATTGTACCTCGCAAAAGAAAAAGTCCAAAAAAAAGTTATTTTAAATAGCTAAAGACTCAAGAGATTTATTTGGTTATAGTGCATAACTTTGACGAATGTGAATAAGAGTTGCTAATACAAGCATACACTAAGTATGCTAACAATTACAATTGGTTATTTGTAAGTGATATAGTTAATTATGGAGAAAAATTGCATAGAGATCCAAACCTTAAAAATTCTATCAAATCACTAGCTTTTTTCTAACAGAGTGGGAGGAACTGTTCTTGGATTATTTTACTATAACATTAAGGAAGCACTTTATATTTTACAAAGTTCTCTATCTTATGTATGCCTCTCACTAACTATGTAAAGTATTAGCCCCATTCTGTGGATTAGAAACAGGCTTGGAGAAGAAAAGTGGATTTCTGACCCAATGGGTCTGAGAATTATGTGGCTAAGCTATTAAACCTAGGTTTGGGATCTAATTTCAAATATTGAATTTTACAATTAAATCTTTGTATTTTATAGGAAAAAGATAGGGAGTTGGCTCTCAGACATCATTTACCATTCTACTTGTTAAAAAGCATTTCATTTTTTAAATACAAATTCAATGTGATAGCCTTTCAATTCCCCCTTAAGATTCAAATATAAGTATTATTATTTTTTTAAATTTATTTTTCAATGATAGTTGACATACAATATTATATTAATTTCAAGTATACAACATAGTGATTAGACATATACCTTACGAAGTGATCACCGTAAGTCTAGTACCCATAGTTATTACAATGTTATCGACTATATTCCCTAAGCTGTACTTTACATTCCTGTGACTATTTTTATAGCTTGCAATTTGTATAACATATTAATTTCAAACTGAAGTTGTGTAAATAGAAAATTATTACATAGTGGAAATAACAATTGCTAAATCTTTTTTAAAATGTTGCTAGATAATCTATGATGTAACTGGAGGATAGTAGTCCTAATTTCTAACAAGAAAGATATTCTAGAAATTTGTTTCAAAATGTATTTAGTCTGTATGTCTTCCAGTCTAATCATTAAAAGTGCTTGTAAACAATTATAATTAACAAACCATAACTTAGAATTAAAAATGACATGAATACATTTTCCTTTAAACATAAAAACAGAAATGTGGACTTGAAGATTAAAGTAAAAATGTTTGCATTCAGAATACCGCTGATAAATCTTTTAAATGACCTGACTCTTAAAACTTAATTTAAGGTAGAACATCCCAGGGGCCAGATTATGATTAACAAATTAAAAAATAATAAAGCCTGAAGTCTAAGTTTATCCAGCAGGGCGACTCATGCTTCTTTGTCATCCTCCCACGGCAGCCATTTGTTCCATGTAAATGCTAGTAACAGGCATCATACCCTGTTAATGCTAACATGTAGGAGTCAGTCGGAGGTAAAACCCCTATCACGATTAGCATTAACAGCATACCGCCTACAGCGCACCTCCAGCATTCAGAGGATGAGGCACAAAGAATTTAAACCACAGATTTCCCCTTCCTGGTTTGCGCCACCTGCAAGACAGAGAAATGGTTGTGTATGTACTTGCAGTTATAAAGTTGGATAGAATAGAAATCTGAAAGCAAAAATGTGTTTTCTTTTTAAATGAAAGACTCATTAAATCCTAGGAAGTAATTTGTTGAAAAGGGTAAAAAAACTGGCAATTTGATAACATTTTTACCTTTCAATGTAAAGACTCTTTAAATATATGTTTTAAATTCTGTAGTTCTGAATTATTTACACATATATATATCATCTTTACAACAAAAACAACACCACTCTTTAAAGTTCCCAAATACTAAAATGCAAAGGGGGAGTCGTTGAGTTCTGACACAGTACTATCTTTTCTGATTTATAACTCACTGGGGAACTAGACAATTTAAGTAAAAGGCCAAAATATTCAAAATAGTACTTTATGATTTATGAAAATTAAAACCGAATTAACCTGTTTTACAGAGGCAGAGTTTGGGCTAGATTTTCATTCTGTAATAAATAGTTGAGATTTTACCCACAAGTGTATCCATCGTAAAATGTCCCCCTCTGCTATTTAGAGATTCCTTTGGGGAAAGCATTACCCAGTGACTTTGGTTTTGATCTACGTAAAGGAAGTATGACTTAAAGAGTGCTGTGTCTCAAAATAATTGTCTTAAGCAAAAAGTAGATAAAAAAAGAAAAAGCTGAATTTGCTACTTCCTGTTACAGTATGATGTTACTAAAGTGACATTTCTACAGTTTCTGATTTCGATGTTACTCTAGTAGAACCTAGAAGTTAGAATATCATTCACATATGTGGTCTCTTTCAGTACAAGAGGGGAATCACCTTCTCTTTTATTTAATCATGAAATCAGCTAGATGTAAAATTGTGATTAACTTCAAAAGAAACGTATAAAGTTAAAAATTCCCCAGTGAATATATTTTGACAGGGCAGAATATCGTGGTTTGGAAATTTCCAAACCAAGGAAATGTATCATTCTTACTGATAGTAATTTTTTTTTTTAGCTTTCTGTTTTCTGAGATGAATTAGTATAATGATAAAAAACTTTGAACTAAATGACGTCAATTCAGGATTTTAGTTCATCTTACTGATTTTCAGTCAGTAAAGATTGTAAAAATATGGACTTTTTCCCCCACTCCACAGTAACTTGGACAAAATACTCAATAAATATATATTAATATCCTAATGTTAGTTCCTCCCCAACCAATATAATTAAACCTTTTCTTAAAGAGATATGTTTGTTTTGTATTTAAGGTGAATTGCTTGCATGGTATTCTACCCATAAATTTTCCTCCTGTTCTTTAAAGGTGACATCTGAGCACAGGTATTAAAAGAAACACTTTTAGTATGATAATTGGATTTTTTTCTTTCATCTTTTTTCACTATACATATGAATTGCCCAATTAGAGTGCTCAAAAAAGTGACAAGTGTTTTTCACAATGTGATATACTATGTTAAAGATTCTAATAGCCTTTATTTTTTATTGGTTCAAACTAAAGTTTTTCTGAAATAAAAAGCATCACACAGGTGCCCTTTTGGTCTCAATGGTCAAATGAAAACTGTGATACCGTGTTATCCAGACTGCTTAGGCATGAGGAATTCCTAAAACTTCAGAGAAATGAGCAGTTTGTCTAAATATACTATACAATCAAATCTTCTTTAAAACATAATGATACATGACAAACATTAACCCCGATAAACCGAATAAAGGAGGAAATGTTTCAGAATAGTTTTTAAAAAGGTATATTATGTAGACTTTTAGATATTAGAAAGACCAGAAGGCCATTCACCCATCCTTGTTGAAGCTATGCTCACTTTCAGTGTGTTTGACTGGGCTTGCAAGGAGCACTCAAGCTAACCAACAACAGAATTGCTATGTGTCCAAGTAGAAATTAGTGATCACAGCCAACAAAGGCTAGTCTATTAGCTAACGCATTGGGCAGAGGATGATGTCATGAGGTAATAAAAATGAAGTGACTTTTTCTGGAATCAGTACAGCCACCCAGCTGGTACAGTGGCAGAAGAATTCGATACAATTTATACTGAGCAATCAACAGTGACACCTGCTAACCATTTGATAAGAATGTGACAAGCATAATTTACAATGTATAGCAATACAAAAGAAATTTTATGGATTATACCATGTAAATTAGAGTGAGAGTCTTGAGGGTGATTTTAAATACATACTTCAAACCCCCTGACTCCAAAATACTTTTAGGCCCACGACATGAAGTAGTCATTGTCACTATAAGCTTTCCTATAGCACAATTCTTTTCAGTAGTTGAGGATAGGTATCAAGTTAAATGTAGTACTTGAAAGAATTCATTACTCAGTAATGAATGTCAAAACCATTCCTTCTCACCTTGAATAAAAACCTACCAAATGAAGTACTAAGTATACACCAGATAAATAATAATGCCAGATATCTCTGAACTATGTGGCAGGTCTACTTTTCTTCTGGTAGTGAGACCTAAACTGAAGGTAGCACTCTGGGAAACTTTTCTTTAAATGATGCTTTTCTGAAGGATGACTTTTTTTTTTTTTAATAATTTCAGTATATCCTTTATTCTTACCTTATTGATTAGCCAGAAAATATGTTACCAGACATATATTCATAGTGGAATAGGTCCTAAGTTTGTCACTAAGGATCTCGTTTCACATGAGTCATAAGTTATATCCTTCCTCAATTTTGTAAATTTCTATATTTTCTTATTTTCCTGGTTATTCTCAGTACCAATCAATTAATATTTGCATACCAAAAGAACTGTATGCCATAAAGTTTTCTTTGAAAAAAGTCATAAAGGTTGAATTTCTTAAACAAGCCATCATGACACTCCTGATTTTATTCACCCTGAAATGTACAAATATTTGGAAACTATTAATTTGTTGTTACAAGGTGTACACCTATTTCTTCTGAAATGCATAATCCTATATTGATGTAGCCATACAAATTGTAGCTGCGAAGCCATTTGAATAGGTGAAAAGCAATGTAATTATGCTTTAGAAAACTAAAATGATTGTTTAGATAATTTCCTTTAAATATTTTCCCATTTTTATTTAATTTTTCTTATGTACCAATAAATAAATGTAATTATTAAAATAGGATTCAATGTTGATTCCTATTTGGATCAATTCACTAAAAGCAACTTAGGATATAATTGCATAAAAAAGCCATATCTGGCTTTCTCACCAGACTTATTCTGATTCCTTATATATTATCAAGTTGCTGTTTGGTTTAGGTCATGATAGCTAGTAGTGAAGATTAATGCAGGTATGTAAAAATTAGGATCCTGAGAAAATTTGGACTTGTCATAGTTAATCTTTGGAATGACAATTTCTTGATTACCTTTTGGCCCAGGGTCAAAAGATGAAGGTGACTGCAAACATGATGCCCTAAGGACCTGGCCCTCCGAAAATTCTACATCTGTCTTACTGCTTCATTTCCCTTCTGCTTAGTCTGAGTTCCTTACCATTAGAACCAAGGTGGCAGGTAAGGTTTCAGGTAAACTGTTCTTGAAATGCAATTAAGTTATTTGGAGAAGGAGGGAAGGTTGGGATTGAAGCCCTGCCCATCGACACATCAATTTAGACTTGATTATTAAGTTAGTTAGCTAGTCATCTTTGAAAGCAGAGGACCTAGGGTGAGCAAGTCTTAATAGGGATAAAGAGCGATTTATAGGAAAGATGGGGATAGACCCAAAATAGTTTGAGAGCTCATCCTTTTCACTCCCAGCATAAAATAGCCAATTAAGTATTTAAAGCAATAGCATTTAAGTTTTAGTTTCAACCTCTATACATGTTATACAACCTCATATAAATGTTTCTCAGTAATTCTTTATAAAGGCCTTCAGTATTCTCTGACCAAAAGAAATATTCAGGTGACTGGTTTTCTGAAATGTGTTTATTCCTGTGAATTTTTTTTTGTTATCACATCTTTTCTGTAGAATATGATTATTCTGTATTATATCTCAGTAACTCATTTTAAAGTTAGGTCAACTTCTGTGTTGTCAGAAGATGGGGAATAGAATATTATGTTTCCTCTTGAATTCACATGAGTTCTATCATTAAAAAGGGATTGATGATATGGCAGGCTGATTAAAAGGGTAACTGAGGCCATGCTCCAGTTAAAAGTAAAATGGATTGTACTGTAGGAATAATCCATATCCTGACCTCTTGAGGAAAGATTAGATTCCATTTAAGAAAAATTCCCTGTATAAGACGTTGCTGGGAAAAAATTACGAACTCACTGTATCATGATATTTTCTTTCTACAAAAATCTAACATTCCTTCTCTTGATAGTTCTAATTAAGAATTCTTTAACAAAAATACCTACTATTCCAAAATAAGAGCTCTTTATTGAATAGACTGGTTCATACATGAAATAGTTTAATACAGCATAACTTTCTATATTTTGAAATTCAGAAAATGAGTGTTTTTAAAGGTATATGCTAGGTTAGTAATTTTTAATACAGAAAACTAAGAGAGGTACGTTTGAACTGTCTCAAGAGAAAGCTAATGTGGATATCACAGGATCACAGTGAAAACATAGTGAGTGACTATTTAATTGTGAATGCACAAATGAGAGGATATTGGCCTCAGAGATTATTCTGCTTCTCTCAATTTTAAAACGAGAAAGTTTTTACTGAAACCATTTGTGGAACTTATTTACAAACTAAGTAACCTGCCCAATAGTTTTCTCATGGACAGTGATTAATACTTTCACTTTTCAGATAAGGATGTGGAAAAAAACAGGTTAGAAATATTTTCCCCCAGAGTCATTCTGTGGAGTAAGCGAGGAATAGGCTGAGAGCCCGTTTCCATCCTGGGCCAGGGCATCATGGGCGGGCAGGGGGCGGAGGGCGGTACTTACTCAACACCCTAACTAACACTGGCAGCTTCAGGCTCGAAACTTTGGGAAAATATTATCCAATATGGATAAAAACAGGGGTGGGAAGGCGAGCGCTCAGGCGAGAGATGCAATCTATTGCTTTAAATTATGGCCATTCTTATTTCATGATTTACACAAAGAGTTTCCCATATGTCTAACAACTTAAACTTCTTAACATAAAAATTTTTTGATAATTTCTTTTTCATTTCTAATTTATTTTCAATATCCCCAGCCCCCACCCCAGGAAAAAGGAAATGTGATGGAAGTTATAAACTCTGGAGTGTTTGTCATCCTTTAAGAGTTATCTCTTTTAAGATACCTCTTCTTGAGTTCACAGTGTTTATTCTCAATACTGAGTTTCAATGAAATGCCTCCTTTGGAACTTGGTATGTGTAACCTCTTTGTGAGTTATGAGTATAGGGTCCCTTACATCTAGCATCATGGGAAAAAAATCTTCTTTTCTATTTCTACAAGCCACAGTTCCTATTTTTCTATTTCCACACACCAAAATGACCCTAAGCAAGGAAGAATATGTATGCTAAGAACTATGTTAGAGAAACTGAGAAAAGGTTTGGTTTTGCCCATTTTAAAAGCAGTTTTCTCATGATGCCACACATATAGGGTACCCTGTGTTACAAGGCGAACATCGTACCATTTACTTCTCATACCCCCATAGCATTTTACTCAGTGCCTTACCATACCAAACGAGGCCTGTGTGGTGCTCCTCAAGGTGTCCTCTCCAGATATAATTTCACACATACACTTAGCCACTAGTCTCCCTTCTTCAAATTGCTCCTCATATACGGACTTGTCCACCTTGCCTTATTTCTCTTTCTCTTGTAGACAGCAAACTCCTGGAGACTCCTGGTGTGACCCTCCCTCTCTGCCCCGCTTCCTCCCAAGGTGGTTAGTTCTCGCTCCATCCTCTTGCGGAGCGCTCATCACACTGCACTGGAGCGTTTGGCCCTGGAGTGTTTCAGTAAGATTTTAACTAATATTCATATTCCTGGAGAATTAGTGTAAGTAGAAGCTTATAAATGTGGAACTATATCGATGAGGTTTGTCAGTATTCCAGAATAATAATGGACTATTTACTTTTAGAGGATTCCTGGTGTGGATCTCAGTCCATTAATTATAATCATTATGGGATAAATGTGGAAAATATTACCAGAAATAGTCATCTGAAGTTGTGGGTGAAGATTAGCTTCCATTCCTGTTTTTTAAAGCCACACTTGGATGCCATAATCATGTGTTTTCATCGTGTGAGAGCATGTTCTTATTCTCAGGAGATAAGTGCCAAAGCATTTGGAGGTAAGATGCCAGCTCTGCATACGGACATAGAGAGAGAGATAGATGGGTAGAGACAGAGAGAAATAAAGCAAATGTGGTAAATGTTATCAATTACTGAATCTAAGGGAAAGGTCTAGTGGTGTTATTCTGTTTTCAGCCTGCTTGGGTTCCATTCCTGACCCCAGAAATGCTACTAGCTGTGTGATATCTGGCTAGTAGCATTAATTAACCTCTTTAAGTCTTGGTTGCTTCTCTAAAAATGGACATAATGATAGAACCTACCCACAAGGTCATTGTGAACATGAAGTGATACAATGAATATAAGGTATTTAGTCAGGTGCTGAGCTCATAATCAGGATTTAATGGATGTCAGCCATGGTACTGACATTAGTCATGAATACTTGCGAGTACCTATATCTATCTGTACACCTATCACATGTTGCATTTATTGTTTTAAAAGTATAAGTCAAGATACATTTACTACTACTCTACAACTGAATCATTATATAAGTTATAGGTTATCAAAAAGCCAGATCAAAATAATTCTTTGCTCTCTTAATCTCTTAAGTCATAAGTAACTGCTAAAACGTACGACAAAATGTTTCCTTGGAAATAATTTTCTAAAGTGTTTTATTAGTTTTTCTCTGGGTTAAGAATAAAAATGCATTCTGAAATGGCGAAAAACTCTTTAAAACTAAGCGATTTTTTACCTTGTCAAGAAGTTTTAGAGACCACTTTGTACTTACTTTACTTTCTCAGACTGCTTTTGTATCCCATATTCCAAACTGGTTTCTTGAAATATACAAGATCATAAATGTATACTAATAATTGCAAATGCTTATACAGGGCACACTCTGGGCCAGTTATTAGTTTGACTGCATGATGTACACGGACTCATTTATTCCTTATAAGAGTCTTAGGAATGAGTACTATCATCTTCTACATTTATGTCTGGGGGCCCTGAGGCACAGACAGGTGAACGGCCAGGTTAAACAGTGGGATGGAGGAGCACTGCTAAGACACAAACTCAAGTACTATGCTGGCCTGATGGCGGACGAGCGACATAAAAGAGCATGGCATTTTGTTAAGACAGCCAGGAACCTATACTGTGTATAGAACATTCTCATTTATGGAGAAATGGCACAAACATCATTGCATGTCATTTCACCTTATTTAGATATAGCATCACAATTTCATTAAATCAGCTGTTTGATATTCTTTACTAGTAATTTTTCCATCTGCCATTGCCTTAAGCCCATGTACCTGCATGTGGATATCGTTTTTTAGAATTGGGACAGATATTCACAATCTGTCAAAAAATCATGCCTCTTGACCAATGTTAAGCCTAATTTTCTGGCAAGTATGTCATCGTGTGTAAAGGCAGGAATTGTGCCTTTTGGTTCACAGTGTTCTTGCACATTGCTGAGAGTCTTAGAGTTGTGAGTGAGGATGCTGAACTGCTCAGATGTGATGTGTTGATCTGAGGATGAATGTGCCTTAGGGTGGTTTTGCCTGAAGTCCAAAGACAAGATTGATGAAAAGAGCTTAAGCACTTTATGCGGGTGAAAATTGTGCAGCAGTGATTAAATTGAAAGTGCTGCATTTCCTTGAGAATTTTAGATAAAAAGAATAGATGTAAGAAAGATGTAGTCAGTGAAAAGGTGAGATAAAGAGAGGCTTTTCAAATTTTAATATTTTTCCTTGAGAAAAAATGTTTCACAATTTTGTTAGTCCATCCAATTTCAGCAAAAGTGTGACAGTTTTGAAGCCAGTAAGATCCGTGGAAGGCCAGCATACATTTTCTAGTCAATTATACTAGTATTTAGTCTGATTCACTTTGAACATAGACGATATGAGTTCACTGAGTCCAGCTGTGTTTTAGGAGATATATGAAAGTGAAGTAAAGCGGTAGTCATACTTGAATCATAAATTTCATCAGTTTAAGGGACTTTAGAAATGACTCAGTACCCTCTACCCATGTTAGAGATGTGAAAAATGAGGCACAGGAATCTGCACAGAGTTGGGACTAGAAACCCGCCAAGGTTCTCAGACTGGTGCTCTTCCCACAGTACCAGGCTTCTGCACTGTGGGCTGGAGGTCTAGCATCAAAGCAATAAAGCTATTAAGATCAGTAGCTTCAGCTAAGCCATAGCCAATAACTCACAAAAACGTAGAGACGCCAGTGAGTCAAGGATAGAGGTGCTCAGTCTAGATGTGAGGTAGAGTCCACACACCACTCTCCAACATTCAAGCTATTTAGTCCTCTTAGGTTTACAAAAGGGGTAATAAAGGGGTTTACAGGAGGGTCATGGCTGAGATTTAAGGAAGCCTGGAGCCCACTGACATGAGTGCAAAACTGTGTGTGAGGATGTACTTAAAAAAAAATTGAGAAAAACATAGATAACCTCCATTAGATTTGAAGTAGGGAAAAAGGAGTAAAGAACCGTTACTCTAAAATGAAAAACCTCCTTTAAATTAAATGGTAGATCTTAGGCATGACATAAAATAGCTGATGAAAAAAACTTTTCAAAGTTAAAACCTAAGGCTTTTTTGGGTGGATTTTTTGATTCACAGAAGACTGATTTGATGAGCTATAAAGAAAGATGGTTATTAATTTTCCATGTTTGCTATTGGAAAGAAAGTGAAATTCACAGCACATTCTAACTAGTTTAAGTATTATTGTTACTGCATTTAAAATGATATCAAATTGCATAGCCATGTCCTGTTAGTCTTTCATCTAACTTTTAGATTTATTAGAATAGGGCTCACTCTCTTCTGTCTCATCTCCAGCATCTACAAATAGTGTCTAGCACAGGCAGAAATGGTGATGGCCTTCCCATAAAGAGAATGTGGCACTTAGGGATTTTTTGTTAAAGACCAATCTTATACTTTTTACACATGATTAGTCAGGTAAAAACAAGAATAGAACTTTGAGCAAATGCCACTGTTCTGCCTTGAAACAGTGTAGGTCTCAGACAGCACTCATGTTTCCCTATCTTAATGTGTGTGGTTAGGAAGTTTGTTCCTGTGGTCAGGGGGGCTGACCTACAGTGTGAGAGAACTTGGTTATTACTGGCCATTACAGAGTGGTCCATGCAGCAGAAGTAATTACTAAATGTGCTTTGGTCCTCTGAAAGAAATCAGGGAGGCAGCAAAGTATGATGGAAATAAGCCTGCACTGACAGACAAAAGGCCCTTGGTCTGCACTCCGCCCCCACAGCCTGCATCCCACATCTGTACCTAAAAGTAGGCTTTACACTAAGGACCTGGTGACCTTACTAGAGAAAACACAAATTATCTGAGCCACAAGTCCTCATAGAAAAATGGGGATAACACCACCTACTCTGCCAATTCCCTATCATCATGGCTATTGAATTAGACAATAGGCAGGAAATTGCCATGTCAACTTTTTAGCTTATAATATTGTTCACATGATTATTAAACGTTCAGCTGCCCTAGTTGATTTAGATTATACATTATGTGAAAGCCATATAAGAGGCACTGCAGAGGAATGAATGGAGATAATAAGGGGTAACTTTGGCTTTGAGATAGCTACGTACTGTCGTGTAAAAAGTACATCTCCACTTGACCTCATCTGTTTGACACAAAATATAAACTAACTTATGAGCATCATTAGATAGATACCTTTGGCCTCTTCAAATCGCGGGATCCTGGATCTGCTGTATGATGTTGGAGAAATTACTTTACCTCTCTGGGCCTCAGTTCTTCATTTTTAAGGGTTGGATTCTAGCTTATATCTTTGTCAGCTGTCAGCTTCAATAATTCCAGGTTAAATTTTATTCGTAATCATCCCAATATGCCTGCTTTAGATGATATAAAATTCAAAAGACCTAGTCCACCCTTGGGAGCTGTAAAATGCCGAGGATAGACAACCACCAGGGTTTTTGTGAGAATAAAGAAAAATAAGCAATGTGCTCTGAAAATACACCCTAGCATGATGGGAGCAAATAAACACAGAAGCTCATGGAACATTTGCTCAGTCCTCATGTCTATTAAATGAAGACATTGGTGTCTAATATGTTATGATTCTAACTTTTATAAAGTATATTAATTACTTTTCAAAATAAAATAGAAAGCTCATGTTTTGAAGGCAGTCCCATTTGATCCGCCCTGCCCCTAAGTGTGTTTTGCACACTCGTCTGGCCGCTCCAGCTGCTAATCTGGTCCAGGGCCAGGTCATAGGTACCTCCTCTTCCAACTAAGGAAACTGCGGAGAAGCTGAGTGCCAAGTCTTTATCACCCTCCCTTCTCCTCGCCCCTTCCCCCCCAGGAATCCCTTCTTGAGCGACCTGACCTCCGGTCCCGGGTGAGGTCCTGCGGACAGCGCCCCTCAGACCAGCGCTTGCAGGCGCTCGGGGCCTGGCTGGGCGCTTGGCGGCCACGTGCGCGCCACCCCCGCCCCTGTCGTCTGGCGCCAGGACCATGGCCCCACAGCCCCGCCGCATCCCGGCTCGAGAAAGAAGAGGGCAGGCGGAGGGCTAGGGCAAAGTCTGCGTACCTGTCGGGCTGGAGGGGCCTCCTTCCTTTCCCGTGCGTCTGTGCTGGGGGCTCGGCTCCTGGTCGGCTCCGGTCCCCCGGCTGGAGGAGCCCGACGTGGCGGGGTGCATTGCGCCCCGGCTCGGCGGTGCACAGGAAGCCCGCGCCTGTGAACATGCGACCCTTTTATAATCCGTTTGTGACTCATAACCGACCAGGCGCCTTTTCTGTAAAACCCCCCGCCTTGCCCCCCTCCTGCCTGTTCTTGGAACCTACAGCTAGAAAAACTTTTTTTCTTTTTAAAGGAAAAGTCGAAAAAGCCCAGTGCCTGGAGGATTGGTGTTTTCCCCTTTCCCTTTCTCGTGGGTCACTCTCTCTCTGTGTTTTTTCTCTCGATACACGCTGCGTACTTTCCTGTCCCCGCTGCAAGGCTCGGACTCCAACCTTTGTTCTTAATGAAAAGGAAACGCATTCAAATGCACGTTCACTCAGGCGGAAGGGAAGTTGCTACTTTTTGCAACTGGGTGGCGGGGGATGTCTTTACACAACCCTTGCAGATGAGAAAGAAGAGGGAGCCGAAGAGAAGCAAGTGGGAGACTTTCCTCCCCAGCGGAATCAGCTGGAGGCAAGAGCGTCCCAAATAGAGGAAGAAATGGTCAAGTGACTTCTCCATGTGATGCTTCCCCTCCTGACCCTTCGAGAGTCAGCGTTTGGTTTGGACGTTCGCGCCTTCCTATTAACCATATTCTATACTTGGAGATGTTAGGGTAAAGGGTTTGACTCTGGTTTGAGTTTGGCCTCACCAACATTCCTTCCTTGCCCGGCTTCCCATTCCCTATGACATACTCCTGGAGGTATAAGACTTCAGTCATTTTAAATTTGGGTTTCATTGCCTCTCTCTTTACTCACCCCCATCCCACCAAAAGGAGCATTTTCCTAGAGCAGGTCATTCGATACATTGGGTAGAAATTAATATAATGGATGGCAGATTTAGACTGCAAGCCTAGTTGAGTTACTCATTCTTGAAACTCGGTTCAATAAACTTTTAGATTTTTCAGGAAAAAAAAATATCAAGGGGAAGTAGGAAGTGGGGAGGAGGAGGGGACCTCAGAAATGGACTTAGCCTCATCACCATGTGACTCATGCCTTTTTGTAGATAAGGCAGGGCCACTGCTGGATCCCACTGCAAGTGTCCTATACTTGGAGTTCTGTCCCAAAGGCAGAAGACGTTTTAGAATAGTTTGTACTAAGCTGATGTCAAAAAATTATTTTTCTCTAGAACCTCTAAATGCATGTCAGAGCACATAGTACTTATAGATAGTTAAGAAATTTGAGAGCATTTTAAAACTCTCTATTCTTCAGATTTCTAATTTTTCTCTTCCTTGTGATTCAAAAAAGAATAGCCATAATCATGATAAAACGTAAAGTATTTACAATGTGCCAGGCTAGGTTCTAAAACTCCTTACGTGCGTTAACTCCTTCAGTCCTCACTGTGATCATAGGAGAGAAGAACCCTGAGGCCCAGAGAGATTACACACTTTGCTTTAGGTCATAATAAGTAGTGGAGCTGAGATTCAAACCCAGCTCCACCCCAAACTTATGGCTCCCTAATACAGTCTTCCTGCCTATTCATCTGTGTTGCCTCCGGGAGCTGGAGAAGTGGCAGTGAGTGTGGCTGTGGGAAAAGGAACCCAGATCTCCACCGGGGTGGGTCATACCCCTTGGCTGGTTATAGACACCTGCAAAGCCTTTCCCAATTTCCCTTTTCTCATATTAGGTCCTAGTTTGGGATACCTAGTAATGGTGGATAGGTAAATGGTTTTTTGAAGTCCAACCAACTTGCATTTTATACTAGTTCTAGCTTTGGACCTGGGGTTAAACTCTCTGTGTCTCAGTTTCCTCATATGTAAAATGAGGATAATAACGGCTTCCACCAGGGATTGCTATGGAGTGAGTAGTGGCCCCTGCCCCCAATTTGTGTATTGAAGCTCTCACCCCTAATGTAACTGTATTAGAATATAGGGTCTCTGAGGAGGTGATAAAGGTTAGATGAGGTCATAAGAGTGGTACTCTAATCTGTTGGGGCTGATGTGCTTATAAGAAGAGGTAGAAACATCAGAGCTTTCTCTCCACATTTGTACAAAGAAGTGGTCATGTGCGTATACAATAGGATGGTGGCTGCCTGTAAGCCAGGAAGAGAGTTCTCACCAAAAACCAAATTCTGCTTCATGTTGATCTTGGGTTTTCCAGCCTCCAGAACTGTGAGAAAATAAATGTTTGTTGTTTAAGTCACTCATCTATGGTATTTTGTTATGGCAGTTTTAGCAGACCAAGACAGGGATATAATGATTAAATAAGATGATGGATACAGAGCATCTGCTCCAAATAAATGCTTGACAAACTAAGGGCCACTTATTGGCACAAGTGTTCTTTCATAGATGTTGTGGGTTGAATTGTGTCTCCTCAGATTTATATGAAGTCTTAATCCCCAGTGCCTTAGATCGTGACCTCATTTGGGAATAGGATCACAGCAGATGTTAATTATTTATGATGAAGTCTTAGGGTGGGCTTCTCATCCAGTAGGACTGGTGTCCTTATAGAAAAAGTGCCACATGTAGAGAAAGAGACACACACAGAGGGAAGATGGCCATCTATAAGCCAAGAGCAGAGGACTGGACCCGATCCTTCCCCAACAACCTTTAGAAGGAACCAACGCTGCCAGTCCCTTGCTCTTGGACTTCTAGCCTCCAGAACTGCAAGACAATAAGTTTCTTTTGTTTCAGATGCCTGGTTTGTGTTACTTTGCTATGACTGCCCTAGCAAACCAATCCAGATGTGTGTCCAAGGCCGATCTGGCTGGTGTCCTTATCCCTCCTCATGACTCCTTACGTCTATCAGAGGCTGAGCAGGTCAGACTAAGGTCCTTCCAGATAAGAGTGGTATGTGTTGATATTACTTATTATAGATAATGATGAATAGATTGTGGCAGCTGGCACAACTACATACCAATGAAGAAATCTGGCTAAAAATACCAAAAGTTCATGAAATTCTATAGAAACCACAATAATCACAGAGAATGGTTAGGAACTGGCCTACAATCTCTCTCCTTAAAAAATTAATCATGGAAAAATAAAAAATTCCCAGGACCTTCATCTTGAAGCCCATCCCTTTGGAAGAATATAGGAAGGAGACATTTCTCAGAGTGGATAATGCTTTTCAGATGGTGGTTAAAGAAATAGACCAACATTTCCGGATGGACCAGCTTATTCAATGTAGCACAAAATTTCAGTTCACTCTTTACTCTCTCTATTGAACCGTAAATTGGAGATAATTTATTACTCAGTGAACTTGTGGATGCTCTCTGTCCCTGGGGATGAAGCAGATTAAATTGACTTCCTCTAGACCCCACCAGTAGTGCAACCATAATTAATGCCCGAGGCTAAAAATGTTGCCTCCTAGATGTTGAGAATTAATAAATAGTGTTTGTTTTATTTTTCAATCATAAAGCATCAGAAGTTTTTATTTCTATCATAATTTAATTTGTATTCCTTTTACTGTTTATAACATATTAGAGGCTCAAATCTCAAGTTTATGTTTTTCTTACCCACATTTCTTCTGTAAATGGGTTACTTGTTTAGAGGTTATGTGACACTCTTAAATGCTGGGATGCCTTTCCCTTCAAAGGCTAATGGAGTGGCCTTTCTCTTTTTTCCTTTTAAATCTCTTTCCATCAAAGTTTGGATGAAGTTTATAAATTATAGAGAATTAACCTTGCAACTGTATCTTTCCCACTCACCTCCCTCCCAAAGCACAGGGTAATGAAGTCAAACCTTAAATAGGAGAGTAATTGCAATGAGTTTACGGGCTCTGATTAGCTGTGTCTTAATTGTCTAATCATTTGTAGGCACCATTGTCTCATGAGAATCATTTTGGCTGCATATATGTTGCCTCCTGTAGATAACTTCTTTCATAACCTTAATGGTTAAACTTTCTGATAATGAAGATTTTTTTTTTTTTTGCTCTAGGTCCATTTTTTTTTTTTTTATGTTTTGGGAAGCTAGGTTGTCATAATCTGTTGGGAAGTTTCATGTAATGGTGGAAGAATTAAGGTCTTGGATTGAACTGAGATCTTAAAAATATTTTGATTCATGAACAACATTGTCAGGGAACCATCCTGCTTCCCTGTTTACCGTCATCACATATAGAGAAAATTCTTCTGCCTCCCTACCCCCACCCCTGGCACTCTCTTCACGTAGCCATATTCTTATCTTTACTGGCCTGGTCTAGGGTTCTTAGCTTCAGTTGGTTAATTGATCAGTCACTTGTAGTACATCATTTTCTACTGTCTTTTCTCTCTCTCTCTCTCTCTCTCTCTCTCTCTCTCTTTCTCTCTCTCTAAAATGTCCAGGAAGACGTCTGTAAAGCACCAGCACTGTCACAAATCACTCATGTTCTGTTTCTGCCTGAAGACCAATGTGTACAAACAAGGCACCTGGAATCATCTTGCAACTCAGTGCTGCTCTGATGTAGTTCACTGTCTTAGCCATAACAAAATACCACAGACTGGGGGGCTTAATCAGACTTTTATATCTCACAGTTCTGGAGGCTGGAAAGTCCAAGATCAAGGCGTCAGCTAATTTGGTTCCTGGTAAGGACTCTCTTCCTGGCTCACAGAAGGTCACCTTCTTGCATGTCCTCACATGGCACCTTTCCTTAAAGCATGCAAATGGAGAGAGATCTCTTGCTGTCTTTCTTTTATTATAAGGCCACTAATCCTTTGGATTAGAATCCCACCTTTATGACCTCACTTAACCTTAATTACCTCCTATGAGCCCCTTCTCCAAATATAATCAATCACCTTGGGAGCTAAGGCTTCAACATATCACCTTTAGGGGGAGAGAATCCAGTGAAACATATATGACTTAATATGTTCTAGGCTCAATTATCTCTGAAATAGCAACAAAATCCTTTCAGGTGATTTCTAGTTCTAGATAAATGTAATTAGAAGACCTTATTTTTCAACATGATATATTCAGTGAAGCCTCGAAGGACGTGTAGCTAAAATTCTTCCTTTGGTAGAAATGACCAGTATCTTTGATATTAGTGAACAGAACTGTAGAGAGGCTGATTTCTACTTTACCTTTTGAACACAACTTTTTGTTGGAGTTCCATATATTTATTCTTCTAAAAAGTCTTCTCGGATTTCTCCAGCTTTCACAGTCTAAAAGTTTTATCCCAACTCTTATGACACTGATGGTCAGATTTCTCTATTATTAGCTTTTGTATTTAGTACTGTATCACTTGATTTCATTATTTAGCTGTATTATCAGTGTTTGTTTTTACCTTGACAATGGAAATGTAATGTCCTTAAGATTTGATTCCTGTTTTAGTTACTAAATTTCTATTCCTCATAATTCTTAAAATAGTACTTAGTGTTAAGCACAAAGTAGTTAGTAAGTCCTGCATTAAATTAACTTTCCTAGGAAATGGGGTCAACAGAAAGATAGCAAGTGTATATTCAAAGGTGACCTGAAAGGGGTACAATTTTGAGTCAACCAATTGAGAATCTATGAGTCCTAATAAAGCATTTAGATAATATTAAAATATTTAGTATATTTCTATATATGTGTATTAATAAAATTGCATTGACTTATAAATGTCCTTACTTGAAGAATAACAGAAATTAATTTTCAAGTTCAAAGCTTTTCATTTTGTGGCTAAATTTATTTCTCTCTAGTTTTGCACATCTGCATCTTCAGGCCTACTGCCACCACCCACGTTATTGCTCAAGCAGCCCTAATTCCTTGCTTTCTCTTACCCCATGTATTCATTTCATTAAAAATTCTATTGACTCTACCTCTAAACCATACAGCTTGACCCCACCTGCTTCTATCCATCTCTACTGCTACCACCCTAGTCCAAGCCAACATCCTCTTTTTCTTAGTCAACTGTATTGCTTCTCTTTTTTCCTTTCTATAATGCATACACAGTCAGGGTGATCTTTTAAAACTCTAACTCAGATATTATATCTTTACTCAAAACTCTGCAATAGCTTGCCTATGCACTCACAAGAAATTCCAGCCTTCTGACCTGGTCTTCAAACTCCTGTAGCATCCGGGTCCCACTTATGCCTTGGACCTCCTCTCCCATGCATTTCCCATTCTTAGTGTATTTCAGCCACAATGGCCTTATTCCTGGAATTCGTTGAGCCTGCCTCTATCTTAAGAATTTGCACTACTGTGACGACTGAGCTCTTCCTGACTTCATATTCGCTAAATAGTAGGAGGGAAATTTCTGTGAAGATAAGCAACCAAATCCATGGGGTGGACAATTTTGCTAACCCTGGTCCTTTAGGGGAATAAACTTCACTGTTACCAGTAAAATGGAACTGCCCTTGGGGATTAAACCAGGCCAGAAACCTGTGTGACTTCTCTCAAAGGGCAATATAAACACTTGTGGTATCTTTACAAATAATTTCTCTTCTTTGTGAGGAATGTTGATCCAAAGGAGATCAAGGATGAGTAAGAGAGGTCTGAGGAAGATAGTTTGATAAAGATCAGAATCTTGTTTACCACATATGCCTTCTACCTCAAAGCAGAGTGGACAAATACCCATCGTGCTGGATAATCAGCTCCTAGGGTCCAGGTCATTGCTGTTCTCAGCAATGGCTCTCCGCTCTTAAGAAATAGCGTATTTTATACAGTAGGAGTGTATCCAAAGCTCCACCCAAAACCTTGATGCTCAGAGATGTAAACTGTCTTCCCCTGAGGCTAAATTGTTTTTTATGAGTGAGCATTTCCTCTGAGTTTGGTGACTAAAGTGTTTAGTGCCTTGAGTACCCATCTCCCAGCCATTGGCAAGATAATAGATCTAATCCTTTTGTTCTGTCAATGCAAATTTAAGCAGTATATTAGGGTTCACAAAAGAAACAGAACCAATAGAATACATGTATGTATGTATGTATGTATGTATGTATGTATGTATGTGTATGTATCTGTATCTATCTATATATATATATATATGAGAGATATATTTATGTTATGCAATTGGCTCATATGATTGCGGTTGTGTGAGGCTGGCAGGTCCAAAGTTTGCAGGGTAGGCCAACAGGCTGGAGACCTAGGGAAGAGCTAGTGTTACACGTTGAGTCCCAAGGCAGTATGCTGGCAGAATTTCCATTTCCTCCGCGGGGGGAGTGGGTGAATCCATAAGAACTTTCATTCATTAGCTGAAGTCCATCTACATTATGGGTGGTAATCTGCTTTACTCAGATTTAAATGCTAATTTCATCTAAAAAATACCTTTACAGAAACATCTGGAATGATGTTTGGCCAAATATCGGGGTACTGTGGCCTAGACGAGCTGACACATAAAATTAATCGTCACAAGGGGTTTGGGTTCTGACCACAACTATCCCTCTCGCCTCCCAATTCAAACACAGGTTCCTGAGGTGGTCATGGGAGATCCCTGTGTGTGTGCTCACATGGAGGTTTACAGATTCTCATGGGGAAGGTTGATGTTCTCCACTCCACACACCAACAACTGGAATGTCTTTAGAAGGAAATGTCATGACGAAGTCTAAATTGAGATAAATCCTCAGCAGGGTGACAAACTAGAGAGGCATTGCTTCCTACAAGCTGCTCATCTCTGGGATATCACACTACGCTGTGGTGATGTCACCTTATGAGGACAGTTTAATAGCAAGACCCTTACCCCCACCAGGTACTTCTGAGGACTCAGGGAGCACTCTATTCGTGGAAGTGCCCCACAGAGGTCCACCCCCTCCCACTCCTATCTGTAATATGTTGTCATAGTTAGACATTTTAAAGGAAAAGTTTATTACTTTAAAAGTTATTTAACATTATACTCTTCTCTTTATATATATAATATATAATATACATACAAATGCTATGTTTATAATAAATGAAAAGCTTCAGTATCATAGAAAAGAAAGGACTAATAAATATAAAATGATCTTAGATAGTCTGCTCTCCAGGAGAGATGGACAGAAGAAATAATTATTTTTTTGTCTTTTGTATATTCTACTCAGATAGCAAAAGTTTTATTCTGCCTCATCTTATGAATTCTTTCAGTCTTTGAGAGCCTGTCAAGCTTTTATGATGCTTCTTATCATGCTCTTGGATAATTTTAAGTTAAACACCAATGATTTGTTATTTCAGGAAGTACTAAAATTCTTAATACTTCTAATTTATTGTCTGCTCTGTTTATTTTAAAATGCTGCATGGTCAGTTTTGTCATTGAAATAGTGTAGGCTATATTCATTTTTTGTTAGTAGGACCAATCTTTTCTAACAAGAATTTTTGATATTGCCTTCCCAAGAGCAGATGCTAAATTCAGAGAATTAACAGGGCTGGGTGTCTTTGACATCCAGTTCATTCTTGATGCTTTACAGATAATTTCTAGGGAAATTACTAATGGTTTAATCCCTTTCCTTATAAAAGGAGGATGCTATAAATATTAAAATATATTTGGTATGCTCCATATTTTTAAATTAGCTCATCAATATTATAAGTTCTACTCTACAGTTTAGAGACAAACATTGAAAGTCAGTGAATTTAAAAAGGTACATAGAAAGTACATATAAAAATATGTTTCAGTGATATATACCTTTTTTTCTTAAGATAGGTAGAAATATACTCCTACTCATGTGTAAGAAATGATATAAAGATTTAACAGAGTTATACAAAAACTTCATTTCTAGATTAAAATACACTTGTCCATTTGTGACTTTTGTGGTTCCTATTTAGGGGTGTAATTCAAAAGTCCAAAAGATTTGTCAATGTGTATACAGTTTAAAAAACATTTTTTTTATTATCATCTGAGTCCTTAAAAAATAATGTAAGCCCACATATTTATATATTACCCCAATAGAAGACTTCTCTCCTCTCCATTCTGTAATTTTCAGTTACTGTAATCAGTTAATCCAAGCCATTCAGTGATGTGGCTCCTACTTTCTCTTCATGCTTCTAGAAAGGCTCTGCTATAAGCTACAGGCTAATTATTGTGTCTTCTGAGACATCCAAGAAGGGCTTCCTTAGAACCGTAGAGGAAAGGGCTGCACCAAGACTCTGAGTCTCAGACTCTACAGGAATATTTCAATCCATAAGCAAATGCCTTCCTGGTGGTAAGTAGATCGCTCCTCCAAAATGAACAGAACAAATCGATGACTTCTGGAAGTAGACTACCAACCTATATTGGAGAAATCATTATTAACATAAATAAAACCTATGAGAAAAATCCACCTGTTCACTTTTTAAGTTGGTCACTTTTCTTGGTAATCTAAATTTGATAGTCTTAGGTCTTAAAGTTCTTTGTTGCTTTCTTCTTGTTTTTCTAACCATTAAATGATCACTCTTGCTGCATTTTCGTGCTGTCTTTACCACCGTCCTTGAAAATTATATTCACAAATTATCCTAATTGAGAAATGATATAAAATAATTCAAAAAGTTCTCCCGTTGGGTCAATTTGTAGAAAACAGAAGATCCATATGATGTACTCTGTTTTGTAAGTTTGAGTTTGAAATCATGCAAATGACTTATGAAAATACATAAAACAGAAATAACTCAAAATAAACAAGCAACACCTAAAAATTGAAAGCAAGTTAAACAAGTGAACTTAATGATATATTAAGTTAGCAGCAAACAGGGAGAAATTATTGCAAGAGACTTTAAACAAAATAATTGAACTATACATCCCCTGTGGGATGTATGTATCACACAGAGAAAAGATATGTTATAAAAAAAGTCTATAAACAACTTTGGCCTCCTACGAGGAATAAATTGTGTGCAAATACTAATATAATCTTTCAAGGAGTTAATATCCTGGGACCACATATCTCATGGGCAAGTGTCCAAGATGAACAGGAAAATCCGGGACAAGTTGCATATTTTTTTTTAAAGACTTTATTTTTTAGAACAGTTTTAGAGTCACAGCAAAATTGAGAGCAAGGTACAGAGATTTCACGTGTACTCCCTGATTCTACTCATGCATAGCCTCCCCCATTATCAACATCCCCCACCAAAGTGGAACATTTGTTATGATCAAAGAATCTATATTGACACATCATAGTCACCCCCAAACCCATAGTTTACCTTAGAGTTCTCTCTTAGTGTTGTACCGTCTATGGGTTTAGACAAATATACAATGACATTTATCTGTCATTATAGTATTCGGAGTGTTTCATTGCCCTAAAAATCCTTTGAGCTCTGCCCTGATTCTAACTCCTGGCAACCACTGACCTTTTCCCTGTCACCATAGTTTTGGTTTTTCTAGAATGTCATGTAGTTGGAATCATACAGTACATAGCCATTGCAGATGGATTTCTTTCGCTAAATAATATGCATCTAAGGTTCCTCAGTGTCTTTTCATGGCTCGATAGCTCATTTCTTGTAGGCATTGAATAATAGTCCATTGTCTGAATGTACTTCAGTTTATTTATTCAACTACTGAAGGACATGTTAGTTGCTTCCAAATTTTAGAAATTATGAGTAAAGCTGTTATAAACATCTGTGTGCAGGTTTTTGTAGGAACATAAATTTTTAACTCATTTGGGTAAATACCAAGGAGCATCGCTGGATTGTGTGATAAAAGTATATTTAATTTTGTAAGAAACTGCCAAACTGTCTTCCAAAGTGACTCTTCCCTTTTGCATTCCCACTATCAATAAATAAAATTCCTGTTGCTCCACATCCTTACCAGCATTTAGTGTTGTCAGTGTTCTGAATTTTGGAGGACTTTCAAATAGGTATGTAGTGGTAGCTCATTGTTTTAATTTGCAATTTTCTGATGACATATGATGTGGAGCATCTTTTCATATGCTTAGTTGCCATTTGTGTATCTTCTTTGGTGAGATATTTGTTAAGGTCTTTGACCCATTTTTTTTTTTTTTAATTTTCTTAATGTTGAGTTTGAACAGTTTGTATATTTTGGATAACAGTCTTATATCAGACATGTCTTTTGCAAATATTTTCTCTTAGCCTGTGGCTTGCCATTCTCTTGACATTGTCTCTCACAAAGCAGACATTTTGAGTTTTAATGAAATTCAGCTTATAAATTATTTCTCTCATGGATGTGGTTTTTAAAAAATTTTTAATTTAAATTAGTTTCAAGTATACAGTACATTGGTTAGACATCTAAATAGTTCATGAACGATCCCCCCCAATTGCTTCCTCCCTCCCCTAGCCCTCTATCTAGTCATCGTATTAATGTTAACTGCATTCTCTCTGCCATGCTCGCCATCCCCGTGACCAACTATCAACTACTAATTTGTACTTCTTTAACCCTTCACCCCATTCTCCCAGCCTCCCAGCCCCTCTCCCCTCTGTCACCAAATAGTCCACTATATTTGTGAGTCTGTTTTTGATTAGTTTGTTCTTTTTGTTCCTTAGATTCTGCATATAAGTGAAATCATATGGTATTTATCTTTCTCTAACTGACTCATCTCACTCAGCATAATAACCTTTAGGTCCATCCATGTCGTTACAAATGGTAGGATTTCATTTTTTTTAATGGCTGATGAGTAACATTCCATTGTATATGTGAACCATAATTTCTTTATCTAATTGTCTGTTGATGGGCACTTAGGTTGCTTCCATATCTTGGCTACTGTAAATTGTGCTGCCATGATTATTGGTATGCATAGATCTTTATGAATTATTGTTTTGGATAAATACCCAGAAGTGCAATTGTTGGGTCAAAAGATATATTCATAGATTGTGTTTTTGATGCTGTATCTAAAAAGTCATCACCATGCCCAAGATCATCTAGGTTTTCTTGTATGTTATCTTCTAGGAGTTTTATAGTTTTGTATTATATTTAGGTCTATGATCTATTCTGAGTTAATTTTTGTTCATGTTGCATGTTCTTAAATTGGAAAAATATTCTATTATGCAACAGACAAATTTAGCTCTAGAAGTAGCCACCTGTGTAACTATGAAACTTCTGGGGGTCTAATAAACTGAGTACCATGAGGGTAGTAAGATTATTTTATCTCTTCCCAGTGAGAGAAGCAACATGTGCCCTCCTCTTGCTTCAGCTGTTTAGGCATTAATTTTTACTACTTCTTTCTCTGTAGGTTGTATGAATATGAGCTCTGGATCCATTGTGGGTTTTTGTCATTATTTTTATTCTCTTCTCCACAACTGCATTACTATCTTCTGTAACAAAACTTTTGCTTTAATTTGCTGGAGTGTTAAATGCTCTTATTTGCTTTCATCAGAATTTCCTAATGGTACAGGGTCCAAGCATTTTGCTTGATCACAATCGATTGCTTTAAGCACTCGGCTATAGTTGGTTTCCATGGAACAAATAATTTCAAAGCACCAAACCTGCTGAATTACTGTTCATTGGGGACTATTCAATAGTAGATGTGACAGTTCCTTGTTGCCATTTACATTCTGAGGCAGGTGACACTGTCCTGATAGAACAAGATGTTAGATTCTGGGAGAGTGACATTAATTCCTGGACTGTGAGGCTTTTAAGCATCATGATTAGGGAAGCACTTGCCAGTTTTCTGATGTGATCAGGGGACCAGGGTCCCAGCTTTGTGGTTGCAGCTGTACAATATAATGAGCTAGTGACAGAATTCATTACATTAGCCTTCATAGTTAAGGAAGCACAAACCTCTTTCCTGGTATGTTCTGGATGGGGTGGTTTGGTAGGCAAAATAATGGCCCCCTCATAGATGTCCTTGTCCTAATTGCTGGAAACTGTGACTGTGTTATGTTACATGGCAAATAAGTGTTAAGTTTATAGACTGATTTAAGTTTGCTAATCATCTGGCCTTAAAATTAGGAGATTATTCTGGATTCTTCAGGTGGACCCAGTGTGATCATAAAGGTCATTTAAATGAAGAAGAGAAAAGCAGAGAAGTTAATGTCAGAGAAATGTGATGTGAGAAAGACAGGACTGGCCATTATTGTCTTTGAGTATGGAAGGGGGCCATGAGCAAAGGAATATGGGCAGCTTTTCGAAGAAGAGAGAGGCAAAGAGCAAGATTCTCCTCTAGAGACTCCAGAAGGAAGACACCTCTGCTGACCCGTTTTAAAATTCTGACTTCCAGAACTATAAAATAATAAATCGATGTTGTTTTAAGCCATTAAGTTTGTGGGAGTTTATTACAACAGCATAGGAAACTAATACAGCGGTGGTTCTAAGATCTAAACCTCATGCTTGACCAGGATTGATCACCAGGATTGATGGCCTTAAGGATTGTAGCCAGTTGTCACAGAGCTTTGCAGAGGCCAACTTTTTCCCCCTGGACAAGTTAACCCTTATCATTAAGTCATACCTCTCACTAATATTCCTAATTCAAACTTATAACTACACAGTAATACTTAACTTTGGTGTTACACTAAGGGGTGGACATGGCCGGGAACAAATGGAGAAAAGCTGCAGCTTTGCAAGCCTGACATTGTGGTTCTGGTTGGGGTGAATGGTGGGCCAACCAGAAATTTCATGGGGAAACCCTAGAAATGGGAGATCCATGGAAAGGCTGAGATAATCTCTCCATACATTCTTGGCTATGCATAGAACTATGCATGCATGGAGGAGACCTTTGAGAGCCTGATGAAAAATGAAAACTAAGGGAGACTTGAGAACTGGCTATAATTTTTAATACATTTTGCAAGCAACACAAAAATCAATTGACAGAGGTGGAAGTCCTATGAGAATGAGGCATTTGAGCTCCACCTCTGCCCAAATCATTGGCTTACCATTAAGCCATGCACATTAATAAAATAGTCTAAAGAAACAAAAATAAGAATTAAGAAACTGAGTGATTCTACAGTTTAAGTCAAGATAATTTACAGTTTAAGTCAAGATAATTTACTAGAAAAAATTATTTTAAAAAACCCCATAACCCTAAGAAAGATAAAACAGAATCAAGAATTGCTACAATATTTATCTAAAAATATTAACTTTAAAACAAAATTTAGTAGACATGCAAGAAACAGGAAAATATAATTCATACTCAGTAAAAATTGAAAAAGGCAGTCAATAGAAACTGCTCAGAGTGAGCCCAGATGTGGGGTTGTAGACAAAGACTTCAAAGCAACAATTATAAATATGTTCAAAGAATTAAAGGAAATTATACTTAAATAATGAAAGACAAATGTGGTCATGATGACTTAACATAAAAGGAATATAAATGGAGAACTAGAAAATGTAAAAGAACCAAATATAAATTTTAGAGTTGAAAAATACAATAATTGAAATAAAAATTTATTAGACAGGCCCAACAGCAGATTTGAAATGGCAGAAGAAAAAAATAAGAGACTTTAAGAAACAATGATGTAAATAATTCAATCTGAAAAGTGTAGAGAAAAAGATTAAGGAAAAGGGAAACCTTAGGACAACATAAAGTATACAATGTATGTGTAATGGGAGCTCCAGAAGGAGAGGAGAGAGAAGAGTAGAAAAAAAAAAGATATTTGAAGAAATAATAGCCAAAAATGTCCTAAATTTGTAGGTAAATGAAAGCATTTATCTCCGCATCCAAGAATCTCAATGAATCTTAACTAGCATAAACATAAAGAGAACCACATTTAGACATATCACAGTCCTACTATTAAAAGCCAAAAATAACAGGAAATCTTGAAAGCAGCAAGAGAAAAACAATTCACCACAAGCAGAGCATTAACAATACAGTAGTAAAACAGCTGACTTCTCACTAGAAACAATAGAGACCCAAAGACAGTGAAATGACATAAACAAACCTGCAAATAGCCAACAAAAATATTCCTCGGAAATGAAGGTGAAATAAAGACGTTCCCAGATCGACAAAAGTTGAGAGAATTCCCAGCTCAATTTTTTCCTACAAGAAAAGCTAAAGGATGTCTACCGGAAAGGGAAGAAAGAACATCAGTCGTTAACTCAGGTCCACAGGAAAGACGAAGACCACAGGAAATGTTAAATATATAGGTATGTATAAAAGATTGCACATATATATTTCTTTTCTCAATTTCCTTAAAAAACACAGGAATGTTTAAATTAATGATTAAGTAATTATGATCCCATGTTGTTGAGTATATGTTACATATATGAAAATATATACTTTTGGAAAAATACATATTTGACAATATATAATATATTTGATAATAATAGTACAGCAGGAGGTAATGAAGCAACACTGGAGCAAATGTGCTTTATTTACTCCAGAGGCAATTGTAGCAGCCACCTGCCCATGAGGATAGCAGTGGTGAATCTACCCTGTATGCAGTTCAGTTCAGTTCATCATTTCATTTCATTTCATTTCATTTCATTTCATTTCATTTCATTTCATTTCATTTCATTTCATTTCATTTCATTTCATTTCATTTCATTTCATTTTATGCCTGGAGTTAAAAACAACTTTGATACTCATTTAAAATAAACATTTTCTAAGCCCATCATTTAAAAATCAAATATAGACTTATGCTTTAAAACATCAATTCTGCCCCATCCTTCTTACTCCCACTTCTGCAGCCCAGAGAGCCATTTTAAATACTTTTACCTGTTTTTCCACATGATTTCAACCACATTTCTATGAGACATATTTATATCACTGTCCCTATCAGATTTAGACATTTTAACTCACATTACATACTCCCTCTTTCTTTTCTTAATATGGTTTTATCATCGCTTTTGATTTGTGTTGATTACCATTGTACCTCTTAATACTTGTTACGTCAGAGTCATGCCTCACTTTGTTAGGTGAAGACTTTAGTATTTAAAACAAATTTATTTTTTCAATTACAGTTAACATTCAATGTTATATTAGTTTCAGGTATACAGCATAGTGGTTAGACATTTGTATAACTTACAAAGTGATCTCCCAATAAGTCTAGTACCCATGCATAGTTATTGCCACATTATTGACTATATTCCTTATGCTATAATTTACATACCCGTGACAATTTTGTAACTGCCAATTTGGACTTCTTAATCCCTTCGCCTTTTTCTCCAGCCCCGCAAACCCCCCTCCTATCTGGCAACCATCAATTCTCTGTATTAAATGAAGATTTTAAAAGAGATAGAGAGCTTTCCTTTGAGTCTCCTCTCTCCTTAATCTTTCAACTTCTTTGATCTGCATTTTTGCTTCTACACTGTAATGATTGATGGCATTTACTTTCTGTTTTGCAACCATGATGAAATCTTTCATGTTTGCTTACGTGTAGATGCTATAAGTTGAAACTCAATAATCAGTGTTTATATTATTAGTGTATATTATTAGAGAGAATGCAGTAGGCCCTATGTAACTGTGGGTTTCTCATCTGTGGATTCAACCAACTGCAGATTGAAAATATTTGAAAAAAAAAATCTAGTTGCAAAAAGCAAAACTTGAATTTACCATGTGCCTAGTACTATGCTGAATCCATGCAAATCAACTGATGTGTAGTCATATTCTGCTGTGGCCTATATGCAAATATAGATTATGTGTAGATACTACATCATTTTACATAGGGGACTTGGTATCTGAGGGGGCTCCTGGAACCCATCCCCAGCAGACACTGAGGGATGACTATATAGTTCTCTCCTTGAACAGTATTGCTTTTATTATAGCCTTGTTTCTTCCCTGCCCCAATCTCTTCACCATATTTTCTGTTCTGTTTGTCAAGTTGTTTCCTAGAGACCTTTCCTCTCTCCTTCCATTAAGGACGAGGTGGCCTTGACTCACTGTGCAGTTGTCATCCTGACAGCTTTCTCACTGTCCTCCTCGGTTAAGGTCATCGTTTGGATCACATACATGCCCTTTCTTTTCCTGCATTATGTCCCCCACTTTGTATATTCCATTCTCTAATAACTTCCTAACAGTGTACGATAGATTAATTTGTTAGTTCTTACCCTAAGCTTGCATAATGATTTGGGAGGTTGTAGGAAATTAGGTTTAGAATCATTTTCCTTTAGAAGAGGGGTCAGCAAATTCCTGTAAAGTGCCCGATAGTAAATATTTTAGGTTTTGTGGGCCATATGGTCTCTGTTAAAACTACTCCAATCTGCCTTTGGAGTAAAATAAAGGAAGCTATAGACAAGAGGTAAATGAATGGACCTGGCTGTGTTCCAGGAAAATTCATTTTCAGAAGAGGTAGCAGGCTAGATTTGGCCCACAGGTTATGGTTTGTCAATCTCTGCTTTAGAACTTTGAAAACATATTTTATTGTATTCTAGTATTTAGTGTTACTAATGAGAGATCTGATGCTGGACTGGCCTTTGTTCCTTTGTATATGTCTTTCTTCCTATACCTTCCCCCGCTCCCCCAACAACTGGGAACATTTAGAATCTTCTCTTTAATTCTTGCATGCTAAAATTTCACAATCATATGTACAGATGTTGGTCTTTACTCATCAATTTCTGGGTATATGGAGGGATATTAATTTGAAAATTTGAGACCTTCTTTAGCTCAGGGAAATTCTCCTCCCTGTAATTATTTCTGTTCTATTACCTTTAATCTTATTTTCTGGAACCTTTGTTGGTCTGATATTGGGCCACTTGGATTAACTCTGTTTGTGTTTAATATTTTATTTTTTTCTTTGGGGAGAGTTCATTGTCTTCATTTTTGAGAGGTTTCTTTAACTATGCCAATTAAAACTTTTATTAATCTTTGTTTTTGTCAGTAATATTAAAAAATACCTTTTCTCGCTCTGTAACTTTCTCCTTCTTCTTTTGCCAGAGTAGATTTACCATGAAGCTACTGATCACACACTGAGTTCTGGAAGTTGCTGAGAGAGAATATTCTGAGTGGGAAGGTAAAGCTAAGGTACAATCAGGAAGCATTCCTATGAAAAATTTTCTGGCTAAATAGATCTCAAAAGAAAGAGATTGGAATCTCCAAGTGTCCATAATTTATACTATGACACATTTTTCATATATAAATATTCATATTTCATATATAAATATTCAAAAAATCGTACATTTCTAATTTCGTATTTTTAAAAAGGCCCCTAGTACTGATTAAGCTTTAGGTTATGAAAACCTAGATTTCAGCTTATTTTAATTTGTCCAGTGGTACTAATTAGCATTTTTTAAAGTTCTTTTCTGTTTTTTGGGGGGGGGGGAGCGGGGAGAAGGTGTTATCTGTTTTCTTGACATTTTGTGGTTAGTATATTATGTTTTTTTTTCTTTCTACAAATTTCTGTCTATCCTTGGTTTTCGATTCATATTTAAAAGTGAGAAAATAAGAGAGCTCACGATGAGGTCTGTGAACATGGTGCTTTAATTTTCTCACCAACCAATTCATAGCTTAATAGATGGTTTATCTTTTGCTACCTGTGCTGTTAAGGGTTTTCCAGAATTCCTTCTGAAAAAGCAAAAAACACAAACTCAAAGCAACAAACACAAAGCTCTTGCTTTTTGAGGGAAGCCCTTATTTCTTTCTATCGTGTTTTGGAGGACATTCAGCTTTCAAGTTTCAGCATCTGTCTTGTCTTCGTTAGATCTTCAAGAAATTCCTTATTGTTTCTGTATAAGCCTTCCTGGCTTTCCTGCACTGTTATATTTGTTTGCATTTTTATATTCTGTCATTTCAAAGGGAATTTGTGGTGAGGAGAAAAGGAAATATATATACTTAGTCAATGATCTTCAACTACAAGTTGGAACTTTCACATTCTTAAATGACATAATTCAATGGCATTTTTTCTTTAAATCAAATCCTCATAGCCTATAAATAAGAAAGCTTTCAGAAGTTTCTAATTAACTTCTCTTTAAATGTATTTGATCCTGATCCTAATCTTATCAATTACATTCTATTTTGACTTATTTCCTCCTCACAGGATATTCTTATCTGCCCTTTCCTCTTTTGATTGTATTTTTAACTCCTTGATACTATATTATTTAAAACCTTTCCCTCTTTTTTTTTCTGAAATTTACTGTACTTTTAATTCTTTTCTAAATTACTCTTCTGCCTAAGACCATTGATATTTTAAGTGAACCAGAATCTGTTGAAAATTATAAAAAATATTCTGTGTATTATGTTATTTAAACTGAAAGGAAAATATAGTGTTTTGAAGAGTACTCTCAGATCTGTATACATCCATGAATTCACCCAATAAGATTTTTTGAATGCATATAATGTGCCAGACATATTTTAGCCTCTAAAAGTGACCAAGTAACCAGTGACCAAGACAGAAAAATCCTCAGCCTCATTAGATTTACATCTAATGGCAGACAGACAATAAACAAGTAAACATAGAAAACACATTTTTTATCTGTTTATCTTGTTTATATGTGTGTGTGTATATATATATGTACACACACACATATATTTGTGTGTATTTATTTATTCAAGGAATTAGCTCATGCCTTATTATAAGAAATTAGCTCATGAAGTTATGTAGCCTGGCAAGTCCCAAGATCTGTAGGGTGAGTTGACAAGCTTAGACCCAGGAATAAGTTCCCTCTGTGTGGGAAGATTGACTTTTTGTTCTTTTTAGGCCTTCAACTGATTGAATGGGGCCTACCCATAATCTGGGAGGACAATCTGCTTTATTCATTCTACCTATTAAAATGTTAATCTTGAAAATAAAAACAAATTAGAGATAAAACTGACATGAGGCTTAGGACATATTCTACTCATACTACTGTAATATATGCTTGAGGAACTGCCTGTCGCTTCTTGGAGATTCCTAATGCAGGACTACAATAAAAATTTTGCAAGTGGCCCTGAACTTGTCTCTGTTCAAAGCATTCAAGTTAATGATGGCCTGTGGCATGTGGAGTCTCTTGGAATGAATGGAAACTACACTAGACTGGTTCTACACCAAGTCCACACTGCAGCAAGCACAACCCCAGAGACTCTGAAAACCCTAAAACCTGGATGACTAACCATGTTTTTGGGTAGCCATATTCATAAGTAAGGCATGAGTCATGGAAGAAGCCCCCAAGTTGGTAATTGTTTCAGGACTTTATGGACTTTTTTATTTAACTGGGCAGGAGTTCCCTTTAAATAGCAAACCAAGAAGCTATGCAAACTTTGGAGAATTGGTGGATGTGTCTCTTGGGTGCTTATTAATAGATATAGAAGACTTCTGAAGTAACCCTTACCAGAATAGAGGCATTCGCAATCCATCACCTACTGGAGGTTATTACTGCAAATGTAATGTCTTAAACATAGGGACATATTGTGAGGTGGGTGTTAATCCATGTTCCTGTAATCCATGCCTTTATCATGGTACATGCATTGTGGGCAATGGAGAATTTGCTTGCTAACATGGAGGATTACATATTGGTTGGTGATGCTAGCTTTGTCATGCTACACAAATGAAACCTGTAAAAATGGTGGAACCTGTCTCGGTAGTTTAGATAGTGCTGTTTGTCGGTATGGTTCAAGTTTTAGGGAAGAAAGCTGTCAGAGTGACATTGACAAGTGTGCTGAAAACTCTGCCATAACAGGGCCCTTTGTGAGAATACACATGGCTCCTATCCTCGTAACTGCAGCTATAAGTTCAGAGGAAAACAGTGTGAAGATGCCACTTTCAGTCAATATGTGTCGACTGGAATATTGGATTGGCTGAAGGAAAAGGAATTCTCCTTTTATAGTGGGGATATTTTTGCTGGTGGTGGTTGTTGTCTTCTGTCATAAGACAACTACTTTAAAGAAACACCAGGCTGAAACTGAAGACAAACCCTTGGGACCAACCACAGTTTTTTTGCAAAGATCATGTTTTGATTCAAAGCTAAATAAGAACACTTGCTCAAACATACCATCCCAGGTGTCTGTCTGCCCAATTTCCTGTACTTCAAGCATTCTAAGTGATTTTAAGAACAGTCTTGACTGCAATTTCTTTGAGGGATCTGCTATACCAGAGCATTCTAGATTTAGTACCTTTAACCCCAAGTCGGTGCAAGGACACCGAAAAGCAGTGACAATCTGCAGCGTAGCCCCAAACTTGCCTCCTCCTCCCTCTTCGAACTTTCCTGACAGTGACTCAATACAGAAACTCAACTGGGAGATCGATTGGTATAATAAAGTAGTGGTTCTTGATCACTGCCTCTCCAAGAAACCTCTAAAGGAAAGGCCTTTTTATCTGTACAGTATCCCGGAAAGCCTGTCTGAAGTACAATCTCTTAGCTCCTTTCACTCTGAATTGTGTGATGACAATGGGTATCTCTGAGACACAACAGATTGAATGCCAAGTGTTCCTCTGCCAGGTATATAAGAATTCCCCAATTATGTGGTTATTGACGAGCAGGTACCCCTGTAGTCAGCATATCTAAATGCCATCGATACAGACTATTACCGTAGAAGTTACAACATTGAAATGATTTTCTACTGCCACGAGAAGACTTTCCCTTGCCTGACAAACTACCACCAATACCTCTAGAATTCAGTGACCATTGAACTAAGATTCTTATTGGACATCCAAGCGGAGATATGAGGGCACGATTAGATACAATGGTCTGGAGCTCAGAGCATTGATTTTGGTTTCAGATATATAGTTTGAAGTCACTGGCATATAGGTGTTAGTTGATGCCATGGAGATTATATCAGTTAGGAAAGTCTTAGTGTGAGAAAAGAAGAGACAAGAAGAGAGTCCTGTTCAAAAGTCTGAGAACCTCAATTCTTAAGAAATGGAAAAGAAAGTAAAAAGTAGAGGGGCGAGACAGTTAGGAGGAAAACCACGAAAGTCTTAAAATCCAACTGAGGAGGGAATTTTGTGAAATGGGGGATATTCTACAGATATGGGTATGTCAGGGCAGTCAAATAATATAAAAGTTTAAATTCTGAATTTGGTAAAAGTTCTTTGATGATGTTGGCGAGAGCAGTGTCAGGAGAGAGGTGAGAACAGAAACTGGTTTACGGCAGTGGTTTCAAAGCAGATAGGTGTTTACAAATTGGGATGTAAGAGTGTAGACAACTTTTTCAAGTAGAAGTAATTTGGCTATAAAGAAAATGTTGTAGGGTTGTAGCTACAAGAAACAAGAGGGTCAAGGAGCAAGACTTTTCAAGCAGAAAAAAGTCATTAGAATATTTGTATGCTGAAGGAAAAGAGCTAGAAAGAGAGGGAAAGCTAGAGAGACACTCAAGAATGGATAATTAATATAGTAATATCCCAAAAGACATGCAGGAAGAATTAGATACAGAGCTCAGGGAAGAATACTTAAACAGAATTTTCCAGGAAAAATTATAACTAAAGAATAGGGAGATAACACCTTACAAGGCCTGGATATGACCACTAAAACTAGTTGAAATGAAGACACATTGGACTTCTTTTGTTAAAATCTGAGAAAAGATATGAAAATTTTCTCCTAAAAGTGAAAATATAGAATGCAAAAATGTTAAAGATCTAGCAAAGATCTAAATATAAACATGAGATAATAACAACTGAGAAGTAGTGATGAGGGGTGAGGGTCAAACATGTTCTAAGTTAAATGAGATAGCTCAGAAGATTTTGAGGGACTCCGACTCAGACTTACGGTCTAGGCTTAGACATCACTTCCACCATAAAATGTTCTCTGAACATCTTAGTCTAGGGTGGGGTCTCTTCTATGTGCTTCTGTAGCATCTTTTGCTTTCCCATAATTGCTGTTAACTTAACATTGTAAACATCTATACAATTGCTTATATTTCAACCAAATTTTAAGCAATGTATGGACAAGGATTAAGTTCATCTTTTTTCGCTATTTGATTTTCAAATCCCATTGCAGTGGTTGGCATAGAGTAAGGGTTCAATGTGTATTTGTTGATGGAATATATGAGTTTTACTCTTGATTCTGAAATTTGGATTTATAGATTAAAAATTATTTATAAGCATAAACAATTACAAATAGAATTTTTAAAAATAGGTCTTTTTAAAAATATATCAAGGACTATCATAGATAACTGAATCATATGGTAGAGAATAAACAAGAAATGATTACCAAAACAGTAATAAGATTAATATGAAACATATGGATGATAACAATATTTATAAAGGAGTTAAACTCTATTAAAAGAACATTTTCATGTAGGATTTTTAAAAAGTCAAAAAGATAATGCTGAAAAAAAAGATACCATTCAAGCAAAATCACCTAAAAAGTTAAAAGTTAAAGAATGAGCAAGGGCCAATGCAAACAAAAAGAAAGCTGGCACCTAAAGCAAAATCATTACCAGTTTATATTGATAAAGGGTGAAATTCATATTCTGCCATTCTTTTTTTCATCTATCTTTACCCCTTTATGTATGTATTTATTTAGCTAGTGAGTTATTGCTGTTGTGTTTTAAAGCAGCGGTCCCCAAACTTTTTGGCACCAGGGACTGGTGCTTCTATGAGAATCTAATTCCTGATGATCTGAGGTGGAGCTGAGGCAGCAATGCTAGCACTGGGGAGTGGCTGCAAATACAGATGAAGCTTCGCTTGCTCATCCACCGCACACCTCCTGCTGTGCGCCCAGGTTTCTAACAGGTCATGGACCAGCACCAGTCCGGGGGTTGGGGAGCCTTGTTTTAAAGCATATTCCATGTATCTTCTTCTTTCACTAATAAGCACTTAAATAATGAAGATATTATCAATTTTCATATTCTTTAAACAGACTATATTTATACAACATTAGAACACAATCACATATTAGAATATGTGAGCTCTATGTGTTATTAAAAAAAGCAGAAAACATATAGGACATAATCCTGAACACATGTAGGAAAATAGAAATTAATAATATGTTTGACTCAATCACTTGTCAAAAAATTATCCTAAGTAACTTCAAAGTCTAGAGGAAAGCAAAATTGCAATTACAGGTATTTAGAATAGAATAACAACCAGAATAGTAAGATTGTACTCAAGAATTTTAAATGTATTACTTAATAAATAAGAAGAAATGAAGAGTAAACAGGCTGTTTTAGTATAAGAAGTTAAAAGAGGACATTATAAGGAATCTAAGGACATCAGTAGGATAGAACAAAAGGATTAAAGCATAAAATTATGAATTTAAAAACAAATTCTAGTGCATGCCTTTAAAACAGTACATAAGCAATCACTAGACAAACGTCAGGCAAAACAACAAAAACAGTAACAGCAATAGCAGAGAGGTGGGGGGAGATGGGTAGAGAGAGAGAAAGAGATTATAAATTTATAAATGAAAATGGTCATAATCATTAATGTATGATGTTTCATTATTATAGAGGTAATAATTCTTCCCAAAATTATGTATAAATACAATGCATTTCAATTAAAATTGTAAAATTTTTTCAAGGGCAGATTTGACAAAATGATTCTAAAGTCATCTATAAAACTAATGTTTTAAAATGGTAAAAAATCAAGTAAAATAAACAGTGTTTGATTAAACAAGCTGATACGTAAAAATTATTTAAAAAAATAAGAAAACGATAAACACAAAATTGAGGATAGTGGTTACCTCCTGATGCATGTGTGGGAAGGAGAGACAGGAAGATAGGATGGGAAAGACATAGGTAGATTTAAGTTAGTATTAATGTTCTCTTCCTTGGGCCAGGTGATGGATTAATGGGTATCCACATCATTATCAAACAATAAATGAATAAATGCTAAATAAACACATACATACACACATACATGAAGTAACATAGGTCTATTGTAATAACTACGATTGACCCAATCTGATGCACCTAAAGCTCGTTTTGAAAATGTAATGCGAAAGAATAGCTAAGAAAATTTTAAATAAAAGAAAAATGTATGTATATGTGTGGGGGGGGGGGGAGAGGGCATTTAGGAATAGGACTTAAACTTCTCGGTATTACAATATACCATAAAGCTGCAGTAATAATAGTGTATTTGTGGTCCAGGAATGCAGCCAATCTAAAGAAAGAGAATAGGAAGTCCAGAAATAGATGTGTGGGTGTTTGTGTGAATTACCATCAGTGATGTATTAAAGAGAACTTAGCATAGTGAACCTGGCTCACCTAGTTCTCAGTAGCTATTTTTATTATCTTCATTAAGTTGATATTTCAAATCAATATAAGATAGAATAAAGGATTAAAAATTATCTTCAGAAAATAGACTATCCTCTATTACTATACACCAAAATTAACTCGAAATGAATTAAGGACTTACACTATTTCTGTATTTGAATAAAACATTATATATACATGTGAAAAAAAAATTATCTTGAGCCAGTTGCTAACAATTCAGAGAAAAATTAAAGTTCATTCTTTGCTTCCATAATAACTAAAAGAAATTCCAGTTGGATTGACTATTTAAATAGAACAGGAAAACAGATATTAAAAGATAATATGAGCAAATAGTTATATTATTTAATAAAGGAGAATGTGAACGGCTTCCTAAGCATAATGTCAAAGCAGTAAACAAAAAGACTTGATTTTTGCTTCTTCTGTTAAATAAAATCCCTCTCCTAGACCTTTGTGGATAGTTGCCTTCAGGAAAACTTGGCCTGATATCTATGTCCTCTTTGAAGAGATTTGCTTTTTCTTTGGGGATATATGACTATTGTTTAAATTTATATTTGAAGTTCAATCAATTAAAAAAGGTAGTTATGAGTGAGCTATAGTCTGCAACAAATGTACCTGAAACACATACACTCTTTTACTTGGCATATTCAAGTTCTTTCTTCATTTTAGAAAGATTTTTTTCTGTATTATATCTTTGAATATTTTTAATAAAAATTATTTTTTTGCATTTAGGAGAACCGATGAGTGTCACTCATTTCTTTCCCTTCCAAATTTGAAAGCAAGAAACAAATAAGACCCAGGAGACAGATTAATAAAGTTTAGTATGTTATCCTTATTATTGTAAAGTTGGGAAATGTGACTTGACAGCTGAAGCCAGTGGATTGGTGATATTCTTCCTGAATTAGACAGATGAATTCCCCTGTCTCATGCCTCTCAGACAGCCCTATAACTTGCTGTGAGATGGAGAGCAGGTTGTCCCTTTACAAACAGGCAGATCAGAAGCAAGGGCCAAAAGGCACCTATCCACCTATCAGTCCTTTATTCTAAATTTATCCATCAGATACATCGCTTTTTCCCTGGAGAAAAAAAAAAAATGAAAAGCCAGAGTAAAGATAAAATTGTTACTTATTTTTTTCCTCTTAGAGAATTGAACAAAGCTCCCTTCTGTGAATAGAAAGACAAGGCAAGGAGAACAGGAGGTTGACAAAGATTCTTTTCTTGCTTGACCAAACTTTTGTCCGGCATCTGAACCTTCACCTAAGCCTATCTGTCCCCTTCCTTGTAAAATCCTTTTAGAGAGAACCCTGCTAAATCAGTTCAACCAGAACCCCCCAACCGTTGATATCTGATCAGATTCCTCATGCTTCACCATCCTCCAGGTGATGTCTGATTACCTTGGCTTGTCTTCAGCAAAGAATTTCGTTAGGTTGTTTAGGCAGAATTGCATGTGCTCTAATGTTTCCCCTTAGTAATCTTCCATCCACTGACCCCTACCCCACCCTTGGCTGTAAGTTTCCACATGCCTGTGCTGTGTTCAGAGTCAAGTCCAATCTCTCTCTTCCACTGTAAAATCCCACTGTGCTGGTTCCTATGCTTGTCGTGATGGTCCTGAATAAAGTCTGCTTTACCATATTTAACAAGTGTTATTATATATTTTTTTCATTAACAGAATTATCTCAACATTATTTGGGGGGTTTTCTGCTTCAGATATCAATTATGCCAGACCATCTTTATCTAGATTCCATCATTTTCAGTTTCTCTCTGATTGCTTTAATCTCTCTTTTTTCCCCCTCATTTCTTCACTGTGACTATCTCCATCTTTCCTCCATGTCAATTGTTCAGTCTGTAGCCATGAATATTATGTTTCCTGCTCTTAAAACTTTATTCTTTAGGTTTTTGATAATATTGCTTAGGCCCTCAAATTGTTTTATTAAACCTGCAATCTTCTCATGTCATTCTTTTTTTTTTTTTTTTTAAATCTGTTTGAGCATTTTTGTTAATGTTCTAAATAATTTGAAGCACTTGGGAATTTTTCCCCTTAGGTTATATACAACTACTTTCTTGTTTTCTACATGTCCTTTCTTTCTCAATCCTTCCTTCTCTCCTTCCTTTCCTTCCTTCCTTGCTGGCTTTCTCTCATTCTCTGTATAGCTTGCATACTCGCCATGCCATTTCTTTTTCTAGCTTACTCATGCTTGAGTGGCTCTGTCCAGAAATTTTATTTGCTCTGATAGAATGTGGGAAGATTCTTACATCTTTTTCCACCATACTTTTGAAATATTTACTTCCTCAACCGCTCCACAATTTAAGTGCTGGATTTCTTCTTCTTTTTCTTCTTCTTTATTTTTGTGATCCATCTACTTTTTTATATAGCACCAAAACACAGTGGTGGCCCAGAGAAACAGCTCAGCTAAGGGGGTGTGGTGTGATTGTTGGGAGACCTGAGCTCTGCTGTCACTTCCAACAGTCTATAAACCAATAGAGCCATTCTAGGATCCACTTTATCCAGTTGGTGGTTCTGTTCCCTGGGGAGAATGTCTTTGCATTTCAAGTGGGATCTGCAGTTTGGTATATATAGCTCTAAATTTTACCGACTTTTTCTTTTTTCTTTTTATCTTTTTCCTTTTCTTTTCTTTTCTTTCTTTCTTTCTTTTTTTTTTTTAACCAGTTTCTCCCTAGAAATCATTTGTAGTAATCCTGAGTCAGAAGAGGGGAAGTATGATACCTCCACCACTCTGCATTTAGCTCTTTTTAGATGTGTGGTGTGGTGGACAGAATTCCGCCTCTCTCCCCCAGACATGTCTGTGTCTTAATTCCTGAAACATGTGAATATGTTATGTTACATGGCAAAGTGGACTTTGCTGATATAATTAAAGTTACTTACCATAAAATAGGGAGATTATTTTAGCTTATCCAAGAGTGCCTAATCTAATCACATAAACCCTTAAAAAGCAGAGAAATTTCTGTAGCTGGAGGAAGAAGAGGTGCTTCAGAAGTCAGAGAGATTCAAAGAATGAGGAGGACTCAAGGGGAAGCTGCTGGCTTGATGATGTAGGGGACATGATGAGGAGTTCAGGTGGCTTTAAGGAACTGAGAGGCTCCTGGCTGACAGCCAGCAGGGAAGCGGGGACCTCAGCTCTGCAGCCCAAATAACTGAATTCTGTCAGCAGCCTGAATGAGCCTGGAAAGAGACTCCATCGGAGCTTCCAGATCAGAGTCCAGCTTGCTAACAACTTGATCTCAGCCTGAGAAACCCAGGTCCAAGGAACCAACTGAGCTGACGACTCCCGACCTGCAGAACTGTGAGGTAATAAATGTGTGTCGTTTTAAGCTGCTGGGTCTGTGGTAATTTGTTATGCAGCAATAGAAAACTAACACATGGAGGTATTACTTATAAATGTCATGATTGTGATGATTGACTAATCTGTGATCAAGATGCAAGGGGATAGGAGTAGGGCTTATATGCTATGCTGCCTTATTCTGCTTCAGGTTCTTTTTTCTTGGCTACCTTTTTTCGAGAAATTGATATATTTAGACTGTGCTGCCTCGCCACCCATTTCTTTGATTACTACTGGTGAACTTATTTTGTTATTTTTGATTTTATTTATGTGGTATTGACAGAGAATAAGCAGTATAGCTTCATTCAGCTGTCTGAATCTCGAAATCAACTGTCTGTTCATGGAGTCTTCGGAGATGAGAGTGATAGAATATTTCATGAGTCTAGAATCAAAACAAATTAGTGAAAATAGGGCTATTGAAAAATAAAATAAGTTATATATTATGTATGTGTGATGGTTAATTTTATGTGTCAACTTGACTGGGCCATAGGGTACCTAGATATTTACTTAAACATTATTTCTGGGTGTCTGTGAGGGTGTTTTCAGAAGAGATTAGCATTTGAATCCTTAGATTGAGTAAAGCCAATTGTCCTCCCTTGTTTAGGTGACATCATCTAATCCCTTGAGGGCCTGAATAGAACAAAAGGTGGGGTAAAAAATAATTTGCTTCCTCTGTCTAACTTGCATGAGTTGGAACATTGATCTTCTCCTGCTCTTGGATTAGGACTTACACTATTGGTTCTCCTGGTTCTAAGGCATTCGGACTTGGACTGGAACTACACCACTGGCTTTCTTGGGTCTTAGGTTTGCAGACAACAGGTTGTGGGACTTCTCGGCCTCCATAATTATGTGAGCCAATTCCTTATGATCTCTGTCTCTCTCTCTCTATCCATCATCCATCATCCTCCATCCATCCATCCATCCATCCATCCATCCATCCATCCATCATCCATCCATCCATCCATATCCTATTGGTTCTGTTTTTCTAGAGAACTATGATGAAAACAGTCCATGTATATATTCATTTGTACACCCTCAACTAATATGATGTACTTTCATGTTATTCATATATTAAGCCTAAAATATGGGTTATATAATATTTTTAAACCCTCTTGTTAGAAAAGGAAAATATAAAAGCCAGAATCACTTTAAGTTATGAAGAGAATATCAATAGCCCCACTCATCTCGGTGACAGGAATGAACATTGGAATACAAGAATTAGTTTCTTCAAAAGACTTAGATTTTATTGTTTTGGTGTTTTAGTTATTATTTCACAAAGATTTTCTGGATGCGCATCAAGTGTCAGATGCTGTACCGGATGTTGACAAGTCAGTGGTCAATGCGGTAGACGTTAACCCTGACTTCTTGGAGCGTTTGCGACAGCCCAGGAGAACAGGTTTGGTCCAACGAAACCGGCAAGTGTAGGTTTGTATTACGAATATGGTTGACCGAGGCACTCTTCTGTACTATTGCGCTGTACCAGAGTTCTTGTGTTAGGGTGTACTGGGAAATACCAGTTGCTAAACAAATGCTATACAAAAGTAGAGTATGTGAGTGTCTATGGGAATATGCAGTAGGGGACTGAATCCCATCAGTAGCCAAATGAAGGTTACCTGTTAGATAAATGATGATTAGGGGCTCATCAGTACATGGGGGAGGCCTGGAAACCCTGCCAGGCAGAGGCAGCAGCAAACTTGAAGGCATAGGAAATGTAGAGAGCATGGTAAGGTGATGCGACTGGTGGATATTTTGTATGGTGGGAGGAAGCGAGTAGACTAAGACTGTGCTAACTGCTGAACAAAAGATCAGCAGCTATAAGTTAAGACCATTTTGTTAGTCTTGATCAACTACTGCTATAACTTGGGGAATTGGGAGGTAAGCCTGACTTTTATTCCAGCTTTGTTAAAGTTATAGCTGACATACAACACTGTGTAAGTTTAAGACATACAAAGTGGTGATTTTATATATGTATATATTGCAAAATGATTACCACAATAATGTTAGTTACTAAATCCAATACATAGCTACAATTTTTTTTTGCTGGTGAGAACTTTTAAAATCTACTTTCTTTACTTTCAAATATACAATACAGTATTGTTAATTATAGTCACCATGCTGTACATCACATCCCTAGAACCCCTTCATCTTGTGACTGGAAGTTTGTACTCTTCGATCACCTTCACCCATTTCCCCTACCTCTCCTCCCCTGACCCCATTTCTGGTAACTACCAATCTGTTCTCTGTATTTATGAGTTCATTTTTTTTTTTTTTTTTAGTATTTGTCTTTCTCCGTGTGACTTATTTTACTTACCATGATGCTCTCAAGCTGAATTCACATTATTATAAATAGCAGAATGTCCTTTTTTATGGTGGAATAATATTCCATTATATATATAATGGTCAGCTATAAAAAAGAGACATTCTGATATATATAATCTGTATCCATACATCTATATCTATCTATCTATCATCTATCTATCATCTATCTATCATCTATCTATCATCTATCTATCACATCTTCTTTATCCATTCATTGGTCAATGGACACTTAGCTGTTTCTGTGTCTTAGCTATTATAATAATGCTACAATAAACTTTAGAGTAAAGATATCTCTTTGAGATTTCATTTCCTTTGGATATGATTGATGGATCATGGGGTAGTCCTATTTTTAATTTTTTGAAGAACCTCCATACTGTTTCCATAGTGGCTGCACCAATTTACATTCCCACCAACAATGCACAAAGGTTCCTTTTTCTTCACATCCTTGCCAACACTTGTTATCTTTTGTTCTTTTGTTAATAGCCATTCTAACAAATGTGGGGTGATATCTGATTATGGTTTTTGATTTCCATTCTCCCTGATGATTAGTGATGTTGGCACCTTTTCATGTACCTGATTAAGCCTAATTTTAACACATAATCTTCACTAGATGTGTTTTGTCCACACTCAATAGAATAAGAAAGTTCAGGGTAAGTGGCTGCTAAGATGAGTCTCTGGATCACTTGTTCATCATATTGTTTGGCTGGGGAAGACTTTTATCTTTGATGGACCCTAGGATGTGATTATGACTGCCCCGTATTCTCTTATTCACCTGTTTTTCCATTTTTTTTTTTAACAAAGTTTTATTGAATACCCTATTGGATACCTTTAGTGTGTTTTCAGTTCTTGGGCATTGATCTGTATGTTTTCTATCACCACCCGACAAATTGCTAGTGGCTTAAAACAACACAAATTTATTATCCAACAACTTTGTCAGTCAGAAATCTGGCACTGATTTCATTGGGCTAAAATCAAGGTGTTGGCAGGGCTGCCTTCATTTCTTGAGGTTCTAGGGGAGAATCTGATTCCTTGCTTTTTCTAGCTTCTAGAGGTTGCCCACATTCCTTGACTTGGGGGCCCCATTCTTCTATCTTAAAAACCAATATCATCTCTTTGTCACATCTCTTTCTCTGATTTCCTTCTCCTATTTGTTTCATCTACTGTTAAAGACCCTTGTGATGTCATTGGGCCTACCCAGACAATCCAGGGGAAATCTCCCCATTTTAAAGTAAGATGAATAGCAACCTTAATTCCTTTTGCTATGTAACATTACATATTCACAGGTCCCTGAGGTTAGAACATGGACATCTTGAGGTGGGGCATTACTCTACCACAGAATCCCTGAGAATATACTTCTTGTCTTTTCTTATTGGGTGACATAAAACTCTGATTTTTTGTTTTTACCCTCTAGGCATTCCTCTCTCTAGAGGAGTTGATTGCTTGCCTGTCACCCCCCACCCCACACACACCCCTCATCCTGTCCTTTCCACACCTAATGCACTTCCATACCCATCAACTTAGCCTGACATTTTCTGGCCCTCCTCCTCTTTCATTTATTATCAACAGTTTTTGAATTCTAGGCACATTTTAAAAAAAATTTATTTATTTTTAATTTTTTAATGTCACCACATATTTGATCCCTTTTACCCCATCTACCTATCCCTCCCCACTCCTCTCTACCCTCTGGTAACCATTAGTCCATGTCCATGAATCTCTATTTGTTTGTCCTGTTCATTTGTTGTTTTTAGGTTTATATCCCACATATAAGTGATATCATGTTGTTTTCAACTTTTGCTGTCTGGCTTATTTCGCTTAGCATAATTATCTCGAGTTCCATCCATGTTGTTGCAAATGGCAGTATTTTATCTCCTCTTATGGCTCAGTAATATTCCATTGTATATATGTACCACATATATAGAATTTATCCAATCATCTATCGTAGGACACTTTCGTTGCTTCCATGTCCTGGCCACTGTGAATAATGATGCTATGAACATCGGTGTGTAAATATCTTTTTGGATACGAGTTTTCAATTCTTTGGGGTAAATACCCATTAGAGGGATTGCTCGATCATATGGTACATCTTATCATTTGTCTTTGGACAAGCCATCTCATTAATCATAACGCGTAATTGTAATGAGCCTGCCTGTGATTTCCGTCAGTGAAAAAGGACAGATACTGCTCTTCTGTTTGGTGTTACGCAGTAATAGCCACTATTCTAAAAATTTCAATGCTAATTCATTTATTGCTTTATTTTTTAATTAGCTTTACCACAGTTAAGAACAATGTTAGAGATGGATTATGAAGGAATTATGGAACCAGGGACTGCAAGAGGCAGTGCACATTATCATTTAAAATTTTTACAAGGTGTGCAAAGTACTTAGAATCAAGATTATTTCTATTTGCACTTAGAGAGAAGGTTAGTAGGGGAAAAATTTTTTTTAAATGATAATGCCAGTCAAATAGGCTATTAATCATAAGAAAACAGTAAAGAAGCTTTTAGCTTACAGTTACATCATGAAAAATTAGGTGACAGTTTTACAACAAATCACAAAAATCTATTCTTGGCTGAAGGAAGAAGTTTTCAGTGGTGTAGGAATATTTTGTTATATAATTTAAATATTTTATTTAATTCTATTATAAATCTGGTTTTACAATAAATGGGAAAAATTACATAAAAGCACACTGATGATATCAACTTTCTGAAATGGTAATCTGGAAAATGTGATTATATTCTATTTTAACTACAGATAATACTCATTTTCCTTTAGCATTTTTCTACAGGGAAAGCAATGCTCTTTCCTATAAATTAAGGTTTTGAACTTTAAATTTGTTGTAGACAACAATTAAATCTACCTAGAAATGTTTAAATTTTTTTTTACTACAATAAACCAGTTTCAAGGTTCTCTAAAATATACAAGAGTATTTTGATGAAAAGTGATAAATGAGGAAAAATGATAAAATAATATGTACTTTCATGGTTTAAATGATTTTTTCCATTTTTAAAAAATATGTCAGGATATCAGCAAGAACACTATATATACCATAACAAGTACTGGATGAAAAGAGTAGACTTGATTTTGTTTCTTTGATTACTCTCTGGTTGAATTATCTACTTCTAAAACCAAGGCCAAGTTTCATACACAGATGAAGTGGAAGGATAAAAAGTCTTTAATGGACTTTCATTTCATTTTGCCAATACACAGCAATTCAGAAAAGTTAAGCATTAAGTTAAACCTTGAAAATGAAAATAAATGTCTCAACATGCCCTCTTAGAAACTTACCCATTTACCCTTGTCTCTCCAATAAATCAATTCTGTTTGGTGATAGGTGTTTGATGTTAGTGAAAGTTTGAAATTCTGAGGGTACCAGAGAGTATTTGGAGCTCTCTGTATTATTAATTTTGGTTTTTCTTCTAAGGATTAAAACTGAATTACAGGTTTATAATGAGCTCTCTTAGGCATTCAGGTGAATTTGTTTTTGCTTGGCTGGTTCAGTTTAGTAGATAGAATTGCAAAGTGGTACTACAATAAGGTTTAAGAGCATGTGAGTAAATAAGTCACTTCAATAATTCTTAGTGCTCCTGAAGTTCCAAACAGTCATTTGTAAAATTATTTGCTTATAACATTGGCAACAAATTTGATTTGTAAAATATTTACTTACCTGACAGATCTAATGTTTTTCTTTACAAGTGTAATATATTAGGAAGAGAGAGTTTTATTCAGAACCTTCTCTACCCAACTTGAAACATGCTTAAATCTTCTAGCCCTGGGCTGAACATGCTGAAGGTGGTCATTGAATGTATCACTGGACTCACCTCCTAGGCCCAAGAGGTATCAGAAATCTGGGAACAGAAAACAAATTAGCCATGATATGAAATATAAAAAAAAATAAATGGAAAAGGCAATCTTTTATTTCTTAAAATATTGATAGAATCTACTTGAAGAGCTGATATTTAAGAAGGAACATGAGCAGTATGGTGAGGGGATTTTTTATATGTGTGTGTGTGTTATGTTGCAGAAATGAGAAGAATCTAAATCGCATTTCCTGTAATGTCCCAAGATTGAATGTTATATATTTGACTTTTAAAAAAGCACATGCTGAGAAAAAGAAACCAACAATTATTCTATGCTAAGGAATGGGAGGTTGGGACTTCAGAGAACAATGTGGGTGGGGAATTTTAGAATGAATTATCCACTTGCAACGTATTCAGAAAATTTTGATCAACACAGTCCTTTGATTTAATTAACACATGGGATTTCATACTTTCTCTGAGCGATTCAAGTTTCCTTCTCAGAATCTTTTAATTACTTAGCTTGAATTGTCATAAACTGAAAATTTTATGGGCTCAAATATAAAATAATTCTTAAAGATAAAGTTGAAAAATAAGTTTAATGATAAAAATTTTTGATAAGACTTGACAGTTCTTATTCAATGTAGTACTGAATAAATGAGAAAAGACTTTCTAGGTAGGTAAAATAGATTTCAGTGCATCACTCTTTTATTCCTATTTGGTTGAGATTGTAAATTAAAACTATATATAGTAGAAGATAGATAATCAGAGATTGAATTTTAAAATTAGTTAATCAAAATGCCTCCTGTTTATGTAATTAAAAATTCAAGTGTAGCAAATTGTATTTACTTTAGTAGGTATTTAGAGAACACCATAGGATACAGAAGTAATCATTATCAAAACATGAATTTTTATTTTTCATTTTAATTTTTAAATATGAATATAAAAATTAAAATCATAGAATTTAATGGATCTTATTCTGGGAAAATACCACTGTTTGTCAAATTAAAGAATTTAAAGCATAGGATTATATATTGGTTCTCCTCTAATTAACATTTGAAAATGTACTTAGTATAAACCAGAGCTTTATTAGAGAAAAACCTAGATTAATGTAGAACATTATAGTTTAACTGAAATAATCGGACATTTTGAATAATTTTGTTTCTGCATACCTCTTTCTAAAATTCCACTGAAAGGAAATAGTTTTGTGAGTAGTAAGCAGTTACAGTCTTAACTAAATATTTACTTTAAGAAAAACGATTTGAATTTTACTCATAAATGAGTTCTGAAAGTACTTGATCTTATAACAATGGCATGAATCATCGCAGATTTTTGACAAAGAAATCCCATCAAACAAATTGACTTTTTAAAAACTGAAATAATCATGATCAAAGATATACCTCCCCACCACTCAATTAAAAAAAACTGTCTAGACACAATTGCTTATATAGTTACTGTTTGATTTTAGAATTCCTGGAATGTGCTAATAACACCTACTATTTGCTGGGCAACTATTTTATGCCAGATCCCTTTCCAGGAACTTTTCATGGTTTCTCATTAGATTCTCAAAAAGTCATGGGCAATTATCTCACATATTACAGATAAAGAAAAGGGGGCCTCACAGGTTAAATGACTTGTCCCAGTTCGTACTGTAAGTGGCAGAGGCAGAGCTGGAATATAAGCCTTTTTCTTGACCTTTCTTTACCTCAACCTTCAGCTGCCTTGCTCAAGGCCAAAGATAGCACTGGCTCTAGGATGACCAACTGTTCTGAATTTTCTAGGAAAGAGGGGTTCCTAGAATGTGGGACTTTCAGTGCTACACTTGAGAAAGTCTTGACCAAACCCAGGCTAGTTGATCACTTTATCTGTGAGTGTGCTTTTATGGATACTAGATAGTTGACAAGGCCACACTGCTGTGTTAGAAGCTTCCTATTCCCGTCAAATCATCTGCACTGATGAGGCCATTTCTCTAACCAGTAAGAAAAAACTCAGAGCAGCTTCCTGGAATAGCTGGATAGCTGTGCTGGCCTGCCTTTGACACATAGTGGGGTTTGAGCCTGCTATTTCTTGATCACTCCCATTCTTTAGCATAACTTCAGAATTCTTAGATAAAATATTTAAAACATTTGTCACAGTCCAGGATTCTATAAAGTTAAAGAGAATATTTATCAAAGATGTATTTGCATCCTTTGTCTCTAATACATGTAGAATCGGGGTGTTCTCTGATTAAAATGCTTTCCTTATTAACATGGTGTGTCACTTACCAGTCCTTTACTTTTTATTTCAGTATAATCACTTACCTTGTAAATATTCTTACACCTCTTTCATCTGACCTTTTTTTTTTTTTTTTTTTTAGTAAGATTATAAGTTTCTTGATGGTAGAATACATGCCTTTAGGTCAGCATAACAGAGAAGATCACAGACTCTAGGGTCAGACTGCTAATTTCTAGCTGTTGACCATCAGCAAAATTATTTAACTTCCCTGTATCTGGTTCCTTTATCTTTAAAATAGATAGTAATAGTTCTTACCATATAGGGTTATCGAGTTTTTTTATGTAAAGCACTTGTAATAATACCTCACATGAAGAAAGTGCTATGTAAGTGCTAGATATATCATTTTTACTTTTGCTAGTCTTGAATGATGCTCTGCTGATCTTTGCTTTGGGCTCACTCAATGTCACAGCTGAAAACTTGGCTATAGTATTTGTTAGTTAGCATGTGTGGTGAAAGTTTCATAGACACTTTTTTTTTTTAAGAAATAGGAATTTGTCATTATTCTCTATTTTTTGATGTACTAATCAATCTTGTGATAGAATCAAGAATATGGTGATTCTTGATTCACTATCTGAACCAGAATTCAGATAGGTAGCTGTCTTGAATTTGAGACTAGAACATTCTTCCTTCTCCATAAGCTGAGGAAAATCTCTCTTGTCATTCTTATTGCTCACTTTTTGCCCCATGTAAATTACAAATGATTCATAAACGTTGAAACTAATTCTATTAAAGAGAAAATGCTTCCTGATTATTTAAAATATACAGCCACTAAGCCTCGTCATTTATGTACACCATTTTAATCTAGTGGACTGAGGTCTCTAAAACGGTCTGAGATTGCAAAGCAATGCAGCTTGTCAATGTCCTGAAAAGATTTACCTACTGTTACATAAAGGCACTTCCATTAAAATGTAAATTTTGAGTGAGAGAAGCCACTACCCCTCTGTAATTTTGCTGTCCAAAACCTGACACACTTTAGGATACATGCCTTTTAAACATTATACAGTTTTTAAATACGTTCTGCTACCGTCTGCGGAATCTACTACATTGTGTCTGTAATTCAGAACACTTATTGACATAGTGAGTCATTCAACTCTTGGTTAGTCAAAAGAAGTTGCAATTGATTTAAGGAAGAATGCTGTGGTACTACATACAGAAAGCAGCTGTTTTTTTTGCGAGCAATTGAAGTGTGTGGATATAAAAACAGTAAATAGAGGTACAGATCTGAAGGAACATGTATGGATTCTGATAGCACGGCTTCTTCCCTATTTATTTTACAGCTCAAAGTTATAACATTATTATGTAACATAACAATATTAACAATTATTTATTAAATTTTAACAAGTAGCAAGCATTATGTTAAGTAGATTAATAATAATTATTCTTTGAATTCAAAGGTTGTGATCAAGTCTATGAAATATGACTGGACATGTGAAATAATGACAGAAATTCTTAAAGGTATTTTTTTTTGTTGAAAGTTTATTTAATATGTTCCTATCACCAACAGAACAACTCTTCTGGGAAACACCAAGGCAATTCTATGTGAAGGTGTAATAACGGGGAAGACCAACCTATATTTACTGAAATTAGAACATCATCTTTCTAAGAGGCTTCTGATCTTTGAAGCTAATTTTCAAATATCTCCTAGGTCATTATATATGAAAGTGATATCTCCTAGGAGATAAAAGTGATGCAATGATCTTTGAAAATGCAGGAAGTCTTTCTGGAGTGTTAACCTCAGAATATTTCAGGCCAACGTTACTGAACTGTCTGTCCCTGACATCTAAACATGCACGTAAGTATGGCTGAGATGTCTGGGAAGAGCACTGCCACCAGAAGCTGATTCAGTGACAAAGGTCCATCTTCTTCCTTGCTTGTCTTACATTCCTTTCTCCTTAGATACTGCTTTTTGAGCCGGCTATTCTTTTATTCTTTGAATGATAGGGAGCAACTACCCATAGAAATGATTATAAGATCACTAAATGGCTAGGGAAGTATATTGGGAATTTGGTGCTAGTTAACTCAGCTTTCTACAAACCACACACTAAATAATTATTAATATGTAATAATTGGTAATATATAAATTTGTATCTCTTCCAAAGGAACGGGGGAAGGGCTTCTCTTGTTCAGTGAAGCCAATCTAGAACATAAATGTGATGACTGGGGTGGAAGCAGCCATTTTGTGACCATAATGATATTTAAAATTTTGAGAGGAAAAAATTGCATATATAATTTCTTTGCTTAGAATTTTGGTGCTGTGCAAGTGAAAATTATACAGTGTAACAATAGGTAGTGTCACCAGCTCTAATACTAGCCAGTTGATAGTGACCTGAAGCTGTCAGTTGTCAGCAGCTCAACTTGTGAAGTGAAATATGATGGTATACACATTATTCATGTATGAGTGTTTCAAGGCTTTTATTTCTCTCTCCCTGTCTAGAGGATTCTGGTGTCTTTGGGTCCATCACATCCCTTTCTGCATCCTTTGAGGGAGACTGCCTTGATGGAAGGATTCTTTTGGCCTCTTATTATATACAATAGGAAGGCAAGGATGATGATGGAAGGGATGATAGTGGGTCAGGAGGAAAAGTTTCTTTTTTCCATTTTTGAGGGACTGGGTATAAAAGAGATATAAGAGCAGCTGTGGCATATGAAGAAAGTAGATATGAGGGTTAAGAAACAGTTTTCCAGGAGCAAACTGAGCTATAGTGGTTTACTTCATTTTTTACATATTAAATGGTTATGTTTTTCAATAAATTTTCTCACTGAGATAATAAATATAAATAATTGTATATGATTTTTGAGAATGTAAAATTAGTATCTCCATATTCCTGCTAAAAATATTGGATAAATGTTTAATAATATTGATTAGAAGGGGAACCAAATTACTAGTCCCCCTTGTTCTGACCCTGGGCCTAAGACTCTAGCTAATGCCTACTTTATGAACTGAGGTACTTCTAATATCTGAAGAGAAAGTTTAGGCTGTGGTTGGATAACATATGATTCAGCTATAGCCGCTGCTTTCCTGGAGCTGACTAAGGCAGGGATTCAGTTCATTTTTGCGGGAATCCACACATGGGCAGTGTCTGGTTCTTCCAGGACTATAGCTGAGTCCTGTGGGCCTCAAAGTTTGGCTGAGGAAGCAGGAGGCAGCGGCTCTTGTTTACATGATGTGAAACTACTGCAGTTGGGGATGCTGGCGGTGCTGCTCATGGAGAAGAGAGACCGTGTTTTCAATGATACCACCAAGTTATTTATGTGATGGGTGGGCAAATGCATTGAATCAGTCATGAGCTCATAATTCTTACTTGAAAGCGGACATGGCTAAGTGCTTATATGGCTCTGCTATATCTAAAGTTAAATATCTTTAAACATGTGGATGTGGCAGTCCATGATGCAAATAAACCCAAGATCTGAATTGCATAGAGAAACTAACAACTCCACAGATCCAAACTTGGCAGCATTGCACACTGACTCATACAGCTGTGGTCATTTCCAAGCGGCTGAAAGGATGGACAGAGGGAGAGGAGTCCCAGCGTGTGATGGTCACCTAGATCGGCATGGTACGGTGCTTTACACCTCACTGAAATATACTGACATGTGGCCCTTTGAGACATCGAGGCTCAGCGAAACATAAGGACACATATGCTGAAGAGCCCAGGTTTTGTTAAAAGACCATGATATCAGCATGGGTCTAGATGCTGAGGACCGGATGTTCTGTTAAGGACAGTATACCCCTTGGGAGTCTTTAGTTTCTGCATCCTTTCTGGTGAGATAGTTGGTGGGAGTGTTACTGTTTGGGGGCAATTTGAAATCTGGTGTCACCCCAGTGGCATGGGGGTGGTAACGATGTAGAAGTACAATTAGCATTTTTCCTCCATTTTCCCTGCCCATGCAGCAAAGAATTACAGGTCAGTGAGATTTAGAAGATTTTTTGAAAGTATATTTTAGAAGGAGACGGGCTATGCTAAGGAAGGCTGAAGCCCTGTGGAATTTGAGAAGTGACAAGATAAAAGAAATAAAAGACAGAGTATGCCCTAGGGAGGAGTGGCTTCTCAGCGAAGAGAGCTGTAGCAGTGCAGAAACGGGAAAGTCTGTATCATATTGGGGCCAGGATGGGTGGTTACAAAGGTGTTCCTAGGTGATTAGCATGTGAGGTCATTTTGATTGACACTTGGCTGCTATATAACTTTGCCTAGTGCACATGTGCATACACAGAACTCACTCTGTTATAATTAGATTCATGAACTTCCAGGCATAAACATAGTATTACAATGATGGTATATGAGGCTGAAGTTGTGGGCAGGTTGGGGAAGTACACATATGTGGCTGGATTAAACCAGCTATAGGTTATAGCCCTCCCACACTTTGTCTCTCAAGATGCAGGAGGGATTCTTTAACTACCAATGGGGTGTTCTTTGGGCGATCTCTGGGCTGGGCCTCCATTCCTTCGTTCCCCTCATGCATGTCTGACTAACTACCTAACAGTAATGTTCCTTGGAGAGGAATATGGAGATAACCATGGAACTTTGACTGTATTTACTACAAATTTAATGGATCATTAGAGATTTTTTCCAAGTTATTTTTCTTTTTTATCTTGTTGTATTTTTTTTTTCTCTCCAAGTTGTTAGCATGAAAATCCAGTACTTTTTGCATGGGCATGAAAAACATGATTTTTGTACTAATTAATTAGAGCTTCTGGTGTGTTATATACATTTAGGCATGTGTGTTTCATTGCTCCATCTCAACACTAAGCTGACATCTAGAAATATCTGAAAAGCAAATTTATTATTTTTAGTGCAGTCTCTTGAGACCACAGAGAGAATATACCCATAAAACCTGTTTCCATCTTTCCCACATTTTTATTATCTATCGCCATGTAGCAAACCACCTCCAAACTCGGTGGCTTACCATCGGTAACTGGGTTGATGGGATCAGCTGGGCCATAGTTCTGTTGGTTCTGCCGGTGCTGCAATCATTTGGAAGCTCATTTGGGCCAGAACACCCAAGATGGCTCATTCACATGGCTGGAAGTTGGTGCTGGCTGTCTGCTGAGCTTAACTGAAATTTTCAGTAGAATGTCTCAGTTCTCCTCACTTGGTCCACTCTGTGAGGCTTGGGCTTCTCACAGCATGGCAGCCGGGTTCTAGGAGGGATTGTTCCAGGTGTGTGTAAGGGGCCACTCCAGATCATTTTAGGCTCAGCCTTGGAAGTTATACAGCATCACTTCTGTCACATTCTATTTTCCAAAGCAAGTCGCAGATTCAAAGAAACTGAAGACGACTCTTTAAAAAACCGTGAGGATGCCAAGAAGCCGTGGGAATGTTTGTGGCCTCCTTTTCTCCATATCTCATACTTCTCAGAGTTCTATGCTAGTGGCATCTTGGCTTCTTAAGAGCTGCCCCCAACACCTGCCTGTGGTTCCCTAGCACTAGCACCCTCTTGTGTTAAGAGGGGCCTCACCACACGTGTGTGGACACTTCAGACTGTGTTCATAGTCCCTAAATACAGCACCCACTTAGCAACTCTGGCCTGGGAGCAGAAAATGGCCAGTGCTATCTGCTTTTAGGAGGCACATCTTGTAAACGGCTTCTTTCTGGCCTTGGAAACAGGCTTAATGATGTCTGGATGGGACAATTCCAGGATCCCAGATACCTAGAGCCTGGTCTATAAGGGAAGGCACAGGTTCCACAAGAGCAAGTTTGGTTCCATGGCTTCTTGGCTTGGGGAAGGGCATGATAGCAGGGGGGCCAGAGTGAGCTCCCTAAAGCACAGGGCTCAGAGCAGGGGCCTCATCCAGGTTGAGGGCAACACTGCTTTTAGTCATGGGTGTGCAAAAATTTAAGCTATTTTTTTTTTTCTCTCACAAGTATAGAATCCAGAGTTTTGATTCTGGTTCTTCACATTGCAGAGGTCTTCGAAGAGTGACACTGTTGAGGGTTGGATCAGAGAGTGAATGTCAGTGAGAAATTGAATAGGGCCGAGCGAGGCTGGCTGTGGACTTCTGCCAGGAGGGAATTAGGGGGCTAAGTCAGTGTAGAGGCTCTGGACTGGGCCACATGAACTTGATCGCAGATGGCTCTTTTTCAGTGAGGTCACCTTAGTGTAGATGGCCACACTAGGACTTTAAGGATTCAAATTTTTGGAACAGCCTAGTAATTATAGAATACCCATGTGTAAGCAGTACACACAAAATCCAAAATATTGAAGGAGTATAAATATCATTTCCAATAGTCCTTTTTCCACAGAAATTAAAGGAAGGAGAAAGTTTCATACTGGATGTCCTGAACCATTTTTCAATCTTGACGTGATTCAACATCTTTGGAAGTACTTGCTGTGCATGGGTAATTGTTTATATCTGGTACTTTCTGAGTCATTGGTTAGTGCATGTTTGCATCATCAGATACACCTTTTACACCAATGTTCAGAATTTTTCCTAGTCATTTTTTTTGGTGATTATATTATGGTGCAAATTTACATTCTTTCTCTGCCCCAGGACTGGTGTCTGTGCTCTAGGAAAAGCTGATGTTGGCTCTGTCTTGATGTGTTGATGCTGGATCTTTGGAGAGTATCCCTAGTGCCAGGAAGTGTGTGGAGCACACTGACCCACTTAGGGGTTTCAAACCCTGGGGATTCATGTTCTAATCCATGCCTGGCAGGCCAGATGCCTGTGGAGGAAGAGAAGGGTCAAAGGTTTGGACTTCTGGGGTTAACCACCATTTAATCGTTTCCTAAAGTCAGAGACTCTCTCCTGTCTACTGATAACCCTCCCAATGCCTTTTGGACTAAAGTACAAGTGCAGATTAAGTGAGCCATTCTGAAGGTTGTGAAGGCACACTCCATGGGTGGCTGGTTTCTGAACTGAGCTTTATTTACTTCTGTGATACCTATGCATTGCATATTCAGTTAATCTGAGCTTCTGCTACTTAGGCTGGTCTCTGTTTTTAACTAAATACTTTTCTGATTCCGGAGCTATCATGGGGGTCTAGGGTTGTGCATTTTGGGTCACTAGAATTAGTTTTGTTTTTCGTCTTTTTTTTTTTTTTTTTCATTTGGAGAAGTCTGCTGTAGGGCTGCAATAGGGAGGGCGATGCGGTTCTATGTGTGTGTGTGTTCATGTGAATATGTACACATGTGTACAAGCTTCTGTGCCATGTAGTTGCTCTTAGAACCAATCAGGAAAATTCAGGGTGGGATTCAGAAAGGGACTATCTTGTAGGCATCCGGAGTATTGGGAAATATAGATTTTTTCAATTTGAGAGAGAATGGGTTGCACATAGCAGCTTTCTGGCTATACCCTGTGATGATTAAAACTCAGTAGAGGAATCAGAACATGTTCCTTTTCTTAGTTCTCCACTTTTGCCCTTTATTTGGGTATGAAAGGGTAGAAATGAGAAAATTACTTTTATTTTGCAATTTATGGCTCCTAAATAATCAAGGTGTAATAGGTAGTTATATTTGTTGTGATCTAGAAAGACAAGATTTTTATGACAGAAAACATCTCTCAGTTGGCTTGAAATGGTACTGGAACTTTGTACCATTTGTATTATTTCACTGGGTTATAAAGCAGATTTCAGAAAGCTTTGTTAAAATCAGAAACGTTATCTGAGAAAAATTCACCCATTATTATCTATTAGAATGGACTACATTTTTTTAGGTTGAATGGAATGAAACATAGCACAAGTAGGTTTTATAAAGATTCCAAGGAGAGGGTCTGGGATGGGGAAGAGGCAGGTAGGGATGGAGTATTTTTCCATTTTGAGTTACTAGAGGCATTGGGAGATTGGAGGGAGCAAGGTGAAAGCACTTTGAAGAGTTGAAAAAGCATGGAACAAAACTTTGACTTTATAATTTTGCTCAGAGTAAACCTTGAATACTTTTTATTTATTGTCTTTCACAGTTATTAGTGTTTTGTATATGCCAACTATTCCAAGTTATTTACTAATATTAACTGCTTTAAGCTGCAAACTTTGAGGTGGGCATTAATATTGTCTTTATCATATAGGTTAGGAAACTGAGGAAAGGAGAAGTTATTTACCCAGATGATATAGTACCATGACTTAAATCTCTGTCTCTGAGTAAGCAGTCTTACCACTATACATGCTGCCTGCCATGCTTCTGCAGTACAAAATTGTAATGAACTTCAGGATTCAGAAAGAACAATTGTACTTACTCCTTTGCCTTATTTTTTTTTTTTTTAGAAAATTTGATGATGATGATGCATCTTGATGGTTTGAAATTCTTACCATTATCTATTCACCACCTTCACGTGCTAGAATGGCATTCTTCTCTAGTTTGTTTTCTTCCTCCATCCCTCCTCCCTCCCTTAGATCACGAACAGAATATGACCAGTACCCAGAGACTCCTTTTGCCCCATTTCAGGCACTATCCCCTTACCCCTAGAGGTAACCACTATCTTGACTTCCAACGGCATTGATTTGCTTTCACCTGATTTTGTTCTTTATAAAAGGGAAGCATACAATTTTATTCTTTTGTATTGGGCTTCTTTCACTCAAATTATGTTTGTGAGATTCATCCATATTGTTTCATGTAGTTAAGTATGTCCATTCTTATGGTATTACATTGTGGAAATATACCACAATCTGTTTACCCATTCTACTGTAGATAGGCATTAGGTTAGTTTCCAGTTTGGGGCACTTGTGAATAGTGCTGTTGTCATATGTTCTAGTACATGTCTTTTGGTGAGCATATGTTAGCTGTCTTTGTTAACTATTATGTACACTAGAGACATGACAGTATAATGTTTTAGTCAGAAGGAGGTCAAGAAAAAGAAGATCCTGAGTTATTAGTATGTATTATGTATTAAGTTATTAGTATGTATTATATATTAGTATGTAACTAATGTCATGTGTGAGAAAATATGGCAAAACAGAAATAAAAGAAAAACCGATCACAGCTCAGTTGAGCTAGCCATCAGTTCTCTGATTCATCTTGTGTCGTGTGAATCTGTACCTTCAAAAAATAAGATACAGTCTGTAACTCACAGATAGAAGGGAGGACAATGGATACTAGATTATGGGAGGATTCTGCAACAGTTTTCAGGAGGATTAGAGGTGTGTTGGCAGCTCTGAGGTGAGGGCTGTAATAACCCATAGAAGACTCAAGGTGACAAAGATTCATCAGCTCACTCCCCATACAACAAAGAGTTTAGTGGGGAGCAATGTGAGTAATTTTAAACAAGAGCAATCGGTAAGGAGTATGTGGCTATGGTTCCAAATAATAACAGTTGGATAAAGTCAGCATGTATGTCACACAAACAAATAACATAAGAAGTAAGGTGCAGTGTGTTTCTGGTGATTTTAGAGTCTGGGGTGAAAAAGTAACTGTGGGGTATTAAGAGATTCTTCCCATTGAAGGTTACAGCTTGGAAGAGAAAGAGGATATGGAGAGAGAGTAGTTGGAGAGACAAATATTGCCAAAATATAGGATTTGATTTTTAGAGTTATCAGCTTCTGGCAAGAGACAGAGTTGAAATGATAAATATTGGGGAAAATATGTAGGTCAGACTTGTTGACCTGATAAAATTAACCTTACATTCATTTTAAGAGGCATGGATAATCATTCAGCTACAATTGTCAAATGAAATAGTGTGCCTTCCACTAACTACTGAAATAAATACCAGCATGAAGGAGGTACCCAATCTTTCACAGAGGAATGACAGAGAAATGGGGTAATTTTGTCCAAATCAAAGCATTAGAGATAGGCTTGTCATCTTCGAGAAGGCAGATGAGGCAATGGGGGTAAGCATCAGAGAAATTTAGGGTTGAAAGACATCTTAGAAATTGTCTGGTCCAACCCGCGCATTTCATAGATGAGTAAAATGGAAACTTGCCGAGGCTGAGTCAGGCTCTCGAGTCAGGCTGTCTGGGTTCAAATTGCAGACAGCTTGATAATTATATTTATCTTAAAATTGCTTTAAAGATTAATGGTATAATCTATGTAGTGCTTAATGAGTACCTGACATAGAGTAAGAGTTAGTTATTGGTTCTGAGTGACTGACCAGTTTGCAGTAGAGTTGCAACTAGATATCAAGTCTAGCAAGTCCTTGAACTTCTAATTTAGTGTCGTTCAGCCACATCACACTGTTTCTTGCTGGTGTTTCAGAAACCCTTTTTCCTAGTTCTGAGTTCAGAACCAGTTACATGAGAGTCAGCAAATGAGACCAAAGTAATCAATTATTTTACTCATGAAGTTAGGATTGGAGGGTATAACTTAGGTATGTGATAACAATGCGATTTTTACTCAATTCACTTGCCCACATATTGTTCCAATTTAAACTTTGCTAGAGCCACACCTAAAGGAAAGTTTATTGGCAACTAAGACTGCTGCCTTGCTGAGGTTGGGGATGGAGCAAGAGAGATGAGGAGAAGAGGCAGAAAGATCCCAAATCCTTCTTGTGTAGAAGTTTTGAAATAGTAGCCCTGTTTAGTCAACAATGGACCGATGATCGTCATCCACCAGCTCCGTGACGTGTTCTGCCTTCAGAAGTAGATTACCCAGGAGGTCTCTTTGGAAGAGGACCAAGAGATGGTCAGAAGAAGGGGAGAAAGGACATTTTGGGCAGGGGAAACAATATGTGAATAGGCTGTTCTTGGAGATCAAAGCAATGAGTGCAGACTTTGGGAGGAGGGATGCCAGGGGTAGTGCCTCATTTTCCTTCTCCAGCTTCTTTGAATATTGATACAGCAATTCAAGATTTAAAAACTAAGAACTCATTGATGATATAGAAACAAAGGGAACATAATTTAATTATTAATTTAACCTATATTTTTGAATGCGAGCTCCACCGTATCACTATTTTCAAAGCCTTTCAGTGGCTTGCAGTTGCACTAGAACAAAATCCAAACTCTTTCCCATGCCTTTCAAGGCCTTATCTGATCTGTCCTCTACCAACCTCTCTTTCTCTCTTACTTGCTATAATCCACCCGCTTAAGCCTCTTTCTGTTCCTTGGGCATGCCACACTTGCTCCTGCTTTAAGGCCCGCAGGCTTTTTGTCTAGATATTCTTCTTCTTTTTAAAAATTTATTCCAGAATATTTCTTCCCCACTTTTATTGAGGGATTATTGACGTATAACATATACAATGAAATGTTTTGATACATGTATATATATTGTAAAATGATGACCACAATAAGGTTGTGTGTACGTGTGTGTGGTGATAACATTTCAGATCTACTCCCTTAACAACTTTCAAGTATATAATCCAGTGTTGTTAATTATAGTCACCATGCTTGTGTATCTCCAGAACTTATCATCTCAGAGCTGAAAGTTCGTACCCTTAACTCACATCTCACATTTCCCCCACTCCTCAGGCCCTGCAACTACCACTTACTCACTGTTTCTTTGAATTTGCTTTTTAGATTCCTCATATAAGTGCGAATATATAATATTTGTCTATGCATATTGTTGCAAAAAGTGGAATTTTCTTCTCCTTTATGGTTGAATAATATTCCACAGTATATGTGTGTATGTGTGTCTGTACATATATATGCATATATACATATGTACACACGTTTTCTTTACCCATTTATTCGTTGATGGGTACTTATGTTGTTTCCATGTCTTTGCTGTTGTGAATAATGCTGCAGTGAACAAAGGGGTATAGCTGTCTCTTTGAGATAGCGATTTTATTTCTTTAGGATACATACCCAGAAGTGGAATTGCTGGGTCATGTGGTAATTCTATTCTTAATTTTTGAGGAACCTCCATACTGTTTTCCATAGTGGATGCACCAATTTACATTCCCACCAATAGTACACAAATGTTCCCTTTTCTTCCTATCCTCACCAACACTTGTCTCTTATTTTTATGATAACAGCCATTCTAGCAGGTGTAAGGTGATAGCTCCTTGTGGTTTTAATTTGCATTTCTCTGATCAGATGTTCTTAGTGCTGTTTTCTCATGCCATGCAGATTGTAGTTGAAATATCACCACTCAAAGAGGCCTCATCTCACCACCCTTTCTCTTCCCGTCACACTATTACTGCTGACCTGTTTTATATATTATATTGATAGCAATTAACAACTGAAATTATTCTGTTTATTTATTTGTCTACTTGCTCATTGTCAGGCTTCATCCTACTAAAATAAAAGCTTCCAGAGAATAGGGATCTTGTTGGTGCCGTTCGCTGCTGATCTTTGGAGCCCAAAAGATTGCTGGCATATGGTAGGCTGTTGAAAAACATTTATGTGAATGATTAAATGAATAAATAAATGGGTGAGTGAAATATAATGTATAAGCACTGGAGACTTGAAAGTCAATAGCATTTCCTTCAAGAACTCACCATCTAAGTAATTAGTTTTAGTGAAATGTGGTAAGTGTGACTAGAGGCACGTGTAACATGTTGTGAAGAATGGAGGACTAGAAGGCTTTAGCGAAAAAGTGATTGCTAAGCAGGTCTCCATAGGGGATGACAGAGAGTTGGCCAGCAAAAGAAGGGAAGGAAGGATATTCTGGGCAGAGGTACCAGCATATGAACAGCCTATTTTTGAAAATCAAACAATGAAGGGAATGCAAATCCAGGTGCTCAGAAATGTCATTCCGGCCTTTTGTGAAGAAAATTTCAAATATAACTAAAGCAAAAAAGTGGTGTAATTCCATATCGGGGCTCCTAGTGTATGTAGAGCACAGTTCAAGTGGGATTAGAAGATTCTTTTTCAACAATAATTATAAATCCCTAAGAAAAATGGAGAGGCATCTAAAGGTTTTCAGATATCGTTACACTTTAACAGAACAATGAATAGAATATAGATAGAGGGGGGCTGTACTCTTGGAGATGTGTAATGAAGGAGAAGAGCCTTAAGAACTGTGTGAGGTCAGAAGAAGCCGTGGCTTAAAGAAAACATCTAGCAGCTAATAAGGATTTTCAGATCATCAGTAGGAAGAATATAAACCAACAAGGAAGAGGCAGTCCCCTACTTATGGAACTTAGCATAATACAATAGTTGACAGAAAGAAGGCAGACTTTTCAGAATGGAAACGTTATGAGCAGCAGCAATGCAGGGAATTAAGTTCAAGATAAACGAATGGCATTTTATAAGAGTTTATGCTTCCAGACTAAAATCTATTTAAATTAATGAAATAATTAAAAGTTTTGATAATGGAGAGATTTGCTAATTTCTCTTTAACATGGAGAATGAGAGAAGGAAGTGTCAGAACAAATAATGGCAAGTACAGGAGAAAAAGACTATAGCCTCATCCAGGAATGACCTATGTTGGACGTGGTAGTTAATTCTGATTTAAGAGCACACAGTAATTGTTTTTACTCCTCTGCCACTACCACCATGATCCAGCACCCCTTTGGATTTTAGTAACTGTGTCTAAATCCAGACATTTTTCTGACTTGGCTTAATTGCGAAGATTTGGGCTTAACTTATTTTTAAATATATATGTACATATATTTTCCTTTAAATTTCTCTAGATCTCAGATATTGCTTCAAAAGGTGCCCTTTGGCTGAACCATGTAGTGTAGAAAATCTCTCAGAACCACAATACTTTGGTTTGGACATTGATTCCTTAATGGATATTAAAGAGTTATTATAAAATATTCAGTTTTAAGGGACTTTTCCTCAACTATACAGGAAAGCTATCATTTAGCTCACAAAGACCTGCTCTTCTACCCCAATTATTTATCAGGAAATATATGTTCTGAATGTCTCCGGTACACATATGACACATAACTGGATTTTTTGAGGTCTTTGAAGGGCAAAAGAGAGAAATGATTAAAGCATCCTTGGGGAAATATGAACAATTCTTTGAGTCACAAAATTACCCCCAAATAGAGCATGTTCAAAGGGACTTTTTGCCTACATAGTGAATAAAATTATTTTTTTCATGCAAACTACATATACTTTTACAACGTAGAATTTAGCAACTCATCTAAACCACTGAACGTTAGGAAGTATTCCTGCTCAGTTTCTTAGAACTTTCACTGTTCCCTTTTCTTCTGAAGGCTGTTGTTATGAACATATATGTCAAAAATGATTTATGTGCTTCAGGATAAGTCTTGGTCCACGTCGTTATTCAAAATCTTCCTGTGATGATTCAACATTACATTCAAAACAAATTTATGAGTTGATGTGGTGGAGCTATAAAAAACTGACTTTAAAGTTTTAGATTATTTCAAATAAATTGCTTCACTGAGTTCCACACCTCTTTCTGTTCAAATGGTTTTAAATTTTAATTTTACATTGCATGAAGACTACATATGTGTATAAAAACATTTCATCATTGGCATGTACTAAGTTTAAAATTACAGACAAAGAGGAAACATTTTTTTTTTGCCCTCAAGACAATAGACAATAATTTTGCAATACCAATTATATTCCAGATGATTGATATAATTTTTGTGTCTCAAAGAAGAATTTTTTCAGTTAGTAGCTTTTTAAGTTATATTTTCTAAATACATATGTTCCCATGCCATAAGCATCCCCCAAGAGGTATTGAAAGCTAAGTTTCTGTTAAATCCAAGAACTACTGAAGAAGAGCCTATACATATTGATAGAATTTGTGAACGCTCTTTAGCCTTTTCCTGTTAACATTACCGTGAGAAGGGAAGAACTTTTAAGAGAGTATCTAAAGTGAGTCTAGAAATACTATCAATAAATATGACTAGCCATGTTGAAGTATTCAAAGAAGTAAAGATTATCTAAGGGAAAATATAAAAGAAAGAGAAAGGGCAACTGCACCCAGGTTGGTTAAAGTGGATATAAATATAGGACTTATGATGTGAAAAAATAAATTTGTACACCTTTATAATGGTTATCTAAGACCAATCTCTTGATGTAGGGTAGATTGTGGTTGTTACGCAAAAGGAAAAGATTATTTGCAATATAGAATGAAGGCAAAATAATGCTTCACTCCTGCCTTCCCTGCCTCCTTCTCTCTTTTTCTCTCTTCCTCCCTTCCTTCTTCTCCTTTGAATGGCTTACTGTGTGCTCCCACTGTGGTAAGTACTGGTAATATGATTAGTAAGACAGAGAGGCTCTCCTCTCTTATGGAGACTGTCATGTACAGATATAAAAGTGGGAGATAGAGGTGGGTGTTCCTGAATTCTATGTCTTTGCAGATTCTCCAAGTGCACATGGCTGATTTTCTCTCTTGGCTCTTTCTTTAAATATTCTCTTGCCGTTGGAGCTTCTCTATTAGTATGATTATAAATATGCTCAAGACTTACAAATATTAAAAAAAATCTTAAATTTTTGACTCCTTTTTCTTTTTTTTTCCATTTCTTCCTTTCTTTTTTCTTTCACTTTTTAAAAAAAGAAGAGAGGTAACACAGAGCCTAGGCAAACAGATGGTCTTGGTCTATAAGCCTTACCTGAAATGACAAAGCCATTCTGAACTAAAAACAGTTCAGGGGTGGAGCTTTGGCTGGAACCTCTTGGCAATGGAGGGAAGATAAAGAGGAGACTGTAAAAGTAGGACAACAGGTCTTATATGCTCACTTAGTCCAGATTCTGTAGCCCACTCCACTATCATCAGGGTCTGTTTGCTCAAGGTCCTTTCAGGTACACCAGATTGTTGTGAAAATAAGCCCATAGACTCTTCACACAAAGAGAAAGGAGGAGGATTGACCATCAGACAGAAGCCAAGAACTATTATACTTCAGTTTTCTAGTTACTCGTGACTAAAACTTAAGATTCCCTTGATCTTTCCAGGCATTATTTTTGGATCCAAAGGTAAAGAAGTCTCTTGTAGTCACAAATAAATTTAACATATACATTTGAAAAAGAGATTCAAGTATATAATTTGAAAAAAGGGTAGAGTAAATGTAATGGAGGTGAAACTTATATGAAGAGATTCAAATTTACATTTTGGAAATAAGGGGCGTTGTGGTAAATAATGCAAAATATGCTTGTGAAAAAGTATTCAGGTTCGCTTAAAACACACACACACACAACAAAATAAATAAGGCACCATATTTATTCCAGAGAACAAAGGGAATTATGACATTTAGGGCATGAAGCATATAGGATATTGTCTGTAGGTCGAGCTAACTTTTGAACACATGAAATCAATTTCTGTCAATTGTGATGGGGGGCTGATTTTCCTCATTAGTAGAGGTAGCATAAGCATGGCTCATGAGAAGGATAGAGCAAGCTTCATAATAGTATTACAAAAAATTTCTATTGGAGTACAAAGAAGAGAGATAATTTTAACTCAGAAGGTCAGGAGATACTTCATGGAAAAGATGTTCATGTATGTACTTGAGAAAGAAGCAAAATTTCTAAGGGTGGAGATGGGGGAGGGCAATAATCTGGGATGATGTTAACTACCCTGGAGGAAGGTACATAGTCATTTGTTTATTTAGCAAATCTTTATTGAGCCTCTGGTGTGTATCAGACAATGTGCTTGGTTTACTGAGAGCATTGTGTGATTGGAGCTTAGGAAGTATATAAGGAGTATAAGGATAGATAGGTTGGCAAAAGTAGCTTGGGGTTTGGTGATATGTAGTTGGCTTTAGTTTTTAGGCAATTTTATATAACTTCGGCCAATACCTTTGGATCTTATTTAAAATAGAAAAGTTGTAAAAGCAGCAGTTGAGAGTTGAGGGGTTGACTTTATAGCTTACTGAACATTTTTATAGTTCCTGAAGACTAGAGAGAACTAACCTCTAGAGAGAACTCAACTCCTCTAACAGGGAACCCTCATGCCATCCTCCATTCATCTCTAAGGAGAAAGATGTGTGATACAGGCTGTGGGACAAGGTCACATAATTGGCCTTGAGTGATGATGAAGGAAGTAGCAATAATGGAATTATTTGTTTAAAAACATACTGAGTGTTTACCTTCAGTATGGAGTTTTCTTTTAATTTTGATCTCTCTCTGTTTCTCTCCCCCACTTCCAATTTGGATCATTTCCCTTTTTGTTTTGCATTGCCTCTTTTGGAGAATTTTCATTTTTAGGTAAGATGTCTGGCTTTGGACCACCTTCCACTTCAGAGGAATCCTGGGCCTTAGAAAGCCAAGGAGGAAGCAGTCTGGAGTTCAGGGTAAAGGAAAGAGCCAGGATGCCTTGGTAGATCATTATTCCCCGTGGGTCACAGGTTGTCCAAATTAGGACATTATTTAGGTGGTACTAAACATTTGGAGGTCAAAGTCCTAGCCAGTTATACACAGTGTACCTGTGCCTCTCATGTTTTTTTGTGATATACAGAGATTTCCTTGAAGAGCTGGCTATGCCAAGAGCATATGGCCTAAACAATCACCCAAGGACTTGACTATCTTTGATCAAAACTGGCCTAATTACTCTTCTTATTCTATTGATTTAAGAACCTTAGGGCAATTGAACATGACTGTATGCCATGATCTAGTTATTACATACCTGTGCCTTAAGTGCTTGGAAATCCCTATCTTCTACATTCCAGCAATCAGAATGTAATATTTTATTTTATCTTTTAAAATTAAAGTATGATAAATTGATGAGTGTGTTCAGGGTCATGGAGGTGTTGGGAATGCTTTCTTAAAGTAATACTAAAATTATGTGAGTGCCTAGGTCAGTACTTCTCAAATATTAATATGCATATTAATCATGAAGGAACTCTGTTAAAATACAAATTCTGATCAGTAGATAGGTGTCTCCTGGGATTCTGCATGTCTAATAATTCTCGGGTGGTGCTGTTGTTGCTTCTGGTATGTGGACCCACTTTGAATAGCAAGGATCTAGAACAGCATTTTTGTGATTGTACTGAGTGATGTCGATGTCCTAATTACAAATTCACACTAATTTCTTATACCTCAGCTGCTTAAAATGTAGCGGTAATCCTGCTCTGTTTACTGCATCATTCTAACATTTAATCATAACATCACAACGTGAAAAGCTCTTGAGGAGTAGTTCTATCTGCTAAAATAAGGGCATTTCCAAAAATAACTGCAAATCACTAGGGGTCAATTTCAAAGCAAGGGAATAAACAGCTTGCAGTCAAAGGTTGGATAAAAGGATGCTTAAGTGCCTCTTTGTAACATAGTTCTCTGCACAGTCTCAATGTGTCATCTTGGGACATCAATAGAGTTCTTGGATGTAGCATTTTCACTGCTCTTCTGCCTTGGGAATATTGAACTCTTGTTTCAAGCTCTGAATGAGCAGCTAAAGTCACTTCTACTTTTATTATGGCTATCTAGTTATTTGATACTCCTGTTGTTCTAGAAATAGTGGCATCTCAAGAGAAAGTAGAGGCCAGTAACTGCCAGAAACATTAGACAATTAGGAAGAAAGCGGTGCCCAAGGAATCCCAAGGTCTCCCTGATTCTCATCCAGGTCCTCTGACATTTCCCTCCTGTCCCCCACGTGAATGTTACATCCTAGCTGTCTTAACTGTTTGCCATTCTCTGAACACAAATGATTCATTCCTACCTCTGTATATTATTTCACACTGTTTCCTTGGTGTCTTAGTCTACTTTAGCTGCTATGACAAAATACCACAGACTAGGGGACTTGACAGAAATTTATTTCTCACAGTTCTGGAGTCTGCAAAGTCCAAGACTAAGGTGCCAGCAGATTCAATATCTGGTGAAGACCTGCTTCAGGGCTTGTAGCCATCTGCCTTAAATATAATGACTGTGTTACATGTGCTGTATGCTCATATGGACTTTCCTTGGTGCCTGCTAGTGGGGAGTGGGCAAAGGGAGAGAAGGGGAGACAGAGAAGGAGAGGAGAGAGAGAGAGCTCTGATGATTCTTCTTCTTATTGTAAGGGCATTAATCCCATCATGAGGACACCACCTTCATGATCTCATCAAAATCTAGTTACCTTCCAAGGGCCCCACCTCCAAATACCATCGTATTGGGCTTTCAGGTCTTAACATATGAATTTTTGGGGGACACAAGCATTCGGTCTATAACGCTTGGCACACCCTCATCCACTAGCTTTCGCTGGTAGTAACCACTGCTACCCAGTGTAGGGCAGGAGCAAAGTCCTTTCCTCTGCCTTTTGTTCTATTCAGGCCCCCAGTGGATTAGGTGGTGCCCACCCACCTTGGGGAGGGCAATCTACTTTACTGAGTCTATCCACTCAAATGCTAATCTCATCCTGAAACGCCCTCACAGACACACCCAGAAATAACATTTAATCTGGGCACCCTGTGGCCAGTTAAGATGACACAGAAAATTAATAACTATCACATAAGGTAATATATTTATTGGTTCCAGGGGTTAGGATGTAAATATCTTTGAGGGACTATTCTGCTTACCACACTGTACAAGGCTGCCGTTATTTGGTTTTCTTACCACATTCCTCGATTCTAGAGCAGGAATATGAGATTTTTGTCTTTTGGAACTGAGGCAAAGTGTTCACAAATATTCATAATAAGAATTATTTACTACTTATTTATTTATAAATAAACATCTTCAAATACTCAGAAGTAGAGTGAACAGAACAAAGAAATCCACACACACATCATCCAAACTCAACAATAGTCAATATTTTGCCAATCTTGATCTATCTATTTGTTTGCACCCTGCTTTTTTGTTATGATGTATCTTTTGATGGAAGAAAATATCTTTATTTGTGAAGATTAATTGAGCTTCATATTTTATTGGGAATTATGATAGTTTCATGTAATACAAATTAAAGAATACGAGGATAATAATTTAACAGCAAAAAGAATACTAATGCTTTCCTCTCATTTACTGGATGGAAAAAAACATTTGGGGTATTAAACTCTTGCCCAATTTACATAATTGCCATTATGATTCATTGACATTTTGTATTAACTGTTTCACAATATAGGATTCTTTTATTTTATTGTTGTGTTGATATATTAAGGAAAACTGAATGAAAGAGAATGGGAGAAATAGCTTTTCTCAGAGAATTTAAGAAATGAAATTCAAATTGCACAATTTCTGCTTATTTTCCTCTTTTCTCTTGATGCTAAACCTTGAGTATTTGTAGGGTAAGTTACAATAGAACTTACTTAAGAAGATATTTTATTATAATAACATGATCACTTGCCATCACTGGGCAGCCTAGAGGCATAAATAGACTAAACTCTATGGATAATCTAAAAATAACATTCTTGTGTTAGCGATGTGTTTTCATATCATATTTAACTGAGCATGTGCTGATGTTCGGGGAATTTAGTTTGAACAGAATAATAAAGGACACCATAAAAATCTGGCTTAAGTCTATGAACACCTGGCTCTGAGACAGGTGATCAGGGTTCCCTAATCCAAGAGTTCCGCAAATAGGAAAATCATATTCAACGCTTTCACTTAAAAGACCTATTCTCTATGTAAACATTTTTTAGATTAAATTTTATATGAAATATTTAGTTTAGAGAACCATCTTCAAACTTATAATTTATTACCATACTGTGTTATCTCTTATTTTTTTCAAAACCCAGTTTTATAAAATGATATATTCCTCTTCTACAAAACTGAACATTTGTGCTTTTTAATTCAAAACTTTCTCATCTCCTCTGGAACTATGCTCCATTAAGTATCACTTCTTTTTTGCCTCTATCCATCTTCCTTACATTTTTAGTTACTCTTTAATTTTACAATCGCTTACAAATATGCATAACTTCTATTTGAGAAACACGATTGCTTTATTTCTTTTTCCCTTTACCAGTGACTTTACTTAAATACCCACTTCCAGCACTTATGTATTTAAAAATTTGTCCTGGTTTATTTTCTGTCCTTATGACATTGACACTGCATTCTTCATAAACCCCAGCAACTTACTATTCACTGGATCCAATAGCCATTTTCTCAGGTGTCATATTATTTAACTTCTTGTGCCAATTTAACTATTAATCAACCAACACATCACCTTTTTTTTTGGTCCAAATCTCTCCTATGTGTCTCTTTAGAGACTTTCTTATCTTCTTCTTATGCTACTCCTCCAACTACTCTTTTTTTCTCCCTTATATGATAATCCATTTAGATGTAGGTGTCCCAAAAGCATCTCTCCCTGGCTGCTTCCTTTTCTATTTTGAGCACTCCTCTTGCACAATCTAATCCCATGACTTCAACTCTACTTTCCATGTAAAGGGCATCTAAATCTATGTTGATATTCTGGAATTGTCCCCCAAAGTTCAATCTCAATTTTCCAATTTCGGCTTGACATTTCTATCTGGATAGTCTTCTAACTATTTTTTTTTTTTTTTTTTAGCAGTTCAACGAATTGAATCTTCCCTCTTAAATCTGCTTTTATCACTGTTTTCCATTTGTTATAACTACTACCTTGTCACTTAGACTCAACATATCAAGGTCATCTTTGATTCTTGTTTTTCCTGTTCCTTGTCAAAACAGCAAATGTTGATAAGTCTGTTTAAGTCTGTACTCATAATGAGTATCTTCTTCCATAAATAAATATAATTTAATTTCTCATTTCCAAGTCTACGATCTCTTCTATATTGCAGAACCCTATTGTCTTTGACTAGAAATATTGCAAAAGTATGTTAACTTTTCTCCTCTACCTTCTCTACCCAGTTTAATCTTTCTTGATTTTAGTTCTTATGTCATCCTCTACTTCAAATCTTCAATGATTCTCTTTTGTTAAAATAGTAGTTATCAACTGGGGTGATTTGGGCCCCAGGCGACATTTGACAATATCTGTAGACATATTGTTATCTGGACAGAAAAGGGGTCTGTCTGCATGTGTACATCTAAGCCAAAGAAGAGATAAGTGCAGATTTTGCAGCAAGGAAAGTAAAGTTTATTAGAGAGTTGCAAGTCCTGGAGACACAGGCAAGCTATTGCTCAAAGGCTTAGCTCCCCAGGTGTCTCAGGAATACAGATTATATAGGGAAAAATCAAGGAAACTAAGGGAGTTGGGTTGTGAGTGCTACTATTGGACGACTGGAGGTGGTTGAGGTAACTGATCATAGCATCCGGTTCTGGAATCAGCCATGGTGCCATCCTGTCTGGTCCCAAGGCCTGGTCCTGTGACTGGTGGGGTTGTTATTCTGCTTCCATGGGTCTGGGGCTGAAACACATCTAAAGCTCAGATGTTATCCTTAGTCTAAAGTCCATTTGAAACTTGTTGTCTTTATGATTATAGACCTGGGGCTTGGTTCATCTTAGTCCTAAGGCTTAAAGATTAAAGGAGCAGGCAATACAGAGGATAAGGTTGGGGAGTGGGAGGTGGTCCCCCTAATGGCAAGTAAGTCACAATGCCATCATCTGGGCAAAACCAGCTCGAATCAGAGAAAAACATATATTAAAGAAATAAAGTTTGTGTGCAGTTACAATATTCGATTGTCATAACTTGGACAGGGGTGCCCAGAATGCTGTTAAACGTCCTCAAATGCCCAGGACAGCTCCCAATTCCCCCAAATTATCTGGTCCAAAATGTCAATAGTGCTGAAGTTGAAAAGCCTTGGTCTAAAGAATAATCTACAAATCATCAATTTGGCATTCTCATCCTCATCTACACCTCAGTTACAATCCCATAAGATTTTTATAATGGTTCCACTTCTTCATTTCCTACTTCTAGGCCTTTGCTTATACATTTTCCTCACTCACTGGTATTGTCTTTCTTTATCTGTCCTTTTATTTAAAACAAACAAACAAAAACCAAAAAACAAACAAAAGCACTCTCAATACCATCTATCTCTCAGTGTTCTGCTTTATTGCCATATCTTTTATAAGACCCCATCATAATCCCAGTTAAAAGTGATGATCCTTTTCTTGAATCCTGATAAGAATTTATTTAGTTTTTTGTATCTTTCTTACCATTTCTTGCCTTTTAATAGTTATTTATATAAATGTCTTTTAAAATTTATTAGTTTTTACAATTTTATTTTTCAATTAGAGTTGACATTCAATATTATTTTATATTAGTTTCAGGTGGACAGCATGGTGGTTAGACATTAATAATTTACAATGTAATCTCTCCGATTAGTCTAGTACCACCTGGTACTCTACATAGTTATTACAATATCAATGACTATATTTTCTAGGCTGTATTTTACATCCCCTAATCTTTACATTTTTTTTAAAAAAATTAAAGCTTTGTTGAGATATAATTCACATGCCATAAAGTTCAGTGTTAAGTATACAAATACAATTTAGTTGTTTTTAGTATATGCACAGAATTATACAACATCACCATTATCCAATTCCTGAACATTTTTATCACCCCCTAAAGGCATACATACCCATTAGCAGTCACCCCCCATTTCCTCCTTTTCCCAGCCCCTGACAAGCACTAATCTATTTTCTGTGTCTATGTGTTAGGTAGTTAGGTAGCCATGAGCAACATAAGCGAAGGCCGGGCTCTGTAACCATAGAAATGACAACACCGATAACCCAAAGGACCTTCCCTATACCCTCCCAGAGAAAAGCTCATTTTTCAAATAACAATACCCCTACATCCTGGTGTACAAGGAAATAAATGACTATATCATAGAAACCAGTTTAGGCCGGTTGCAAATGTTTGTGCAGTAAGGAGTACTTTAACCTTCTTTTTCACTCAGCCTCATCATACCATCATTACAATGTTATGCATATGCCCGGAAGTTCATGAATCTAATTATAACAGACTGAATTCTCGGAAGGTTCATAGGCAATTAACAAAAGATTATACAACAGCTAACTGTCAATCAAAATGACCTCGCACATCAATCAGCTAGCACCACCCTGGTAACCACCCATCATGGCCCAGATATAAGACAGACCTCCCCACCTCTACGAGGCTACAGCCCTCTCTGGTATAGCTTGTTTCTGTCTTGAAATATATTTCGATAAATCTTATTTTTTCTAATATTCACTGATTTGTAATTCTTTATTGTGTTGGTGGAAAAGACCTAGGCCCCACCAGCACCACCAGGACAGCGAGGGACTTAGATCCCCCCCAGTGGTGACTTGTGTTTGAAATATCCTGACAGTTTATATGAATGGAATCATATGCAAGGTTGTGGCTTCTTTCACTTAGCAAAATGTTTTTAGGGTTAAAAACTGTCCTGAGAAAACCATGATAATAATATGTCCTAGCCTTATGATTAGCTTTTAACTTTGTAGATACTGAGCAGTTTATTCAAGACGTTCCTGGCTTGTTTTATCACACACACACCCCAACCATTTCCCTACCACATTATTGGTAGAAATTCCAATGACTTTGTTCATTTTTATACTTTTTTATCATCAGGGTTTTATGAGATATTAGAGTAAATTGGTGTGCAAAGTCTGCCATCTTGACAGGATTTTAAAGACAAGAAAATTATCCTTGTTCAACTTTTCGAGATCAACTTTGGCATTTGTGGATTAATTGATGCCACTAGTCAGGCTGTATTAACTATGATTTATGTTAAACTATGATTTATGTTAAAATTGGGATCTGACAAAAATGAATGTCAAGTATATGGTGTTGATGGTTAGAATTAGAATTCTCTGAGTGGAGAAAAAGGCTTAAAACAAGACTTAAAACATATGTAAAGTATTTGTATATAAAGGATATACAAATATATAACCAAATTGGGCATGAAGTCAGTACAAAATAATGACTAGTCTGAGTTCAAAGACATTTGAAAAGAAATGCAAGTTTCTAAACTTTTAAGTGCACACTCCATTGCTTTCTGAAGATCATTTAGATAGTTATGGGGGAAGAACATTTCAGGCAGAGAGAACATTAAGTGCAAAGCCCTGAGCAAGGGGCTCGCCTGCTCTGTTCAGAGAACAGTGATAAGGCCAATTTAGTTAAGGGAGAATGAAAAAAAGGGGAGGGAAGTAGCAGGAGACGCAGTCAGAGGAGTAATGGTCATATAGGTCCTCATATATCATGGCAAGGACTTTTAGCTTTCATTCCGAGTGAGATGAATAGCCATCGAAAGGTTGTCAGTAGAGGAATGAGATTGCGTTTTAATAGAATTTCTATTTATGCATTTTGGAAAATACATTGAAGCTGGGCAAACATATAAAATATGTTTTATATGTTTGATTGCATTAATACAGGCAAAAATAATTGTTTCTTGGACTGGGATCATGTCTGGGCAAATTCTGAAGATAGAGGAAATAGAATTTACTGACAATTTTTGTTAAGAGCCTAAGAGAAGAAAAGACATTGAAGACAATGCCCGAAGTTTTTGGTTGATAACTGAAAGGAGGGAGTTGCCATTATTTTTGATGGAGAAGATTGCAGAGGGACAGATAAGTGATTATCAGGAGTTTTGTTTAGTTCACCTTGTTTGAAATGCCTTTCAAGTGGATTTGTTGGGTAGGTATTTGAAATTTAGAGGAGAGATTCCAATTGGGGATGTAAATTTAGGAGTCATTAGTGTGTGGGTAGTACTTACAGCCATGAAACTGGATGAGATCAACTAGAGGAAGAGTGTAGATAAAAGAGAGAAGCAGCCCAGGGACTGAGCTTTGGTGCACCCTAGAATATAGAGGTCAGGTGATATGGAAGAACCAGCAAAAGAGACAGAAAAGGAGAAAAGGCAGGTGAGTGTGGAATCTATCTGCACATTAGATTGTAAGCTGTGTGAGGACAGGAATCATATGTGCTTGTTCAATGTTATATCTTTCTCTAGTTTCTCATTTGTAGGAAGCAATAATAGGTACTGACTGAATGAATAAAACAATATAGTACACTATATTGGTAGTTTGTATTTGAGGTTGAGAGTCTTTTCCATGCCACCAAATCCTTGATCTTTTTGAAAGTCCTCGTTCTCAGGCACAATGACTGAAGATTATAAATTCTTTCTTTTCAGATCCAGGTGTCTCTTCCAAATGTCCTCCTGTCATTCTCACACTGGTGACTCTAGCCCTGTAGGGTGGCAATTGGTTATTCTTTAACCCTTCTAAATCATGCAGGACAAAGTATTGTCATGTGGATCAGCTTCGTTTGCTTCCTCTAAGACTCATGGTCGATAATCAGCGTGCATGTGTATTCTCAGAGAGGAGGAGGGACCCTAGGTCTTTTCTTCTATGTCTTCCATATTTACTTTTCTTTCTGTCAAACGCATTCCTCTATTTGATGCTTTTGTGTTTTATGACCTCTCAAAGAGACTTTCACAATTGCATCAGTCTTCTGAGCCCTCAATTTAGTCCTGCTTGCAGCATTTAGCACTCCAACCAAGAATTCAATGAGTCATTTAGTCCTGTTACCTTGGTAATATTCTAATATGGGTATAACAAAATTGTTTCCTTGGTGGTACTTAGAAACAATGTATGTTGACCTAGTTACAAATGTTTGCTGTATGGTGCAATACTATACAGTATGGAAAAGCTATTTGAACATATATTTAGAGTAAAATAACACAATAAAGAGTAAAACTCAGAATTTTACTTTCAAAGTTTTTGCCATAGGAAAAATTAACATTCAATTCACAAGACTCAGAATGACCTATAAAAAAGCATAGAAAGTATAAGAGAGCACTCTTAGAGTTTTAATTATCAGAAGTTCACGTGTTACTGTGTCAGTTCTTAAAGCTGTTGATGAGATGATGATGACAAATATGTCAGAATGCCCTAGAAATTATCGGTATCTTCAGGCCAGCAACTGAGTGAGGTAAATTTAAATTTTGAAGAAAAAAATGAAAACAAAATTTTTTTAAAAAGTATTACCTTCAGAAGAATGAAACCACTGTCCTACTTAAGTTGCTCTCATTGTTACGACAATGTCAAGCATTCTTGTGCTTAGAACATCCCTCTATTGCTTTAAAAGTTGGTAAATGTGAGAAAGTAATGTAGATCTGGATTTCTAAATCTACACTAGTATGTTCGTTTTGGGCATCATAATGATAATGTGTAAAGCATGTGTCACATTTGTTAGTTAATCCTTTTACTCTGTAAAGGCAACTTCCATTCAAGGAATCTATAGTGAGGGTGAAGTTGCAAACTGTTATAATACTAATTTTGGTTTGCAATTTTCCGATGACCAACTTTCCATAAAAATGTCATACCACGAGATAAATATGGGAAGTAAATGACATTTCTTTTTCTGTGAGATCCCATGTTTCATAAGGAACACTTGCAGGATTTCCTTTCTCCAATTTAGAAAATGCACTGGGGCTATACAATAGTTCCCCCTTATCCTCGGAGTATATAGTCTGTGGATAAACCGTGGATAGTACTGAATCCTATATATACTGTTTTTTCCTATATATTCATACCTATGATAAAGTTTAATTTATAAATTAGGCACAATAAGAGATTGATAACAATAACTAGTAATATAATAAAATACATAACTATACTATCATAAAAGTTATGTGAACATCTAGGTCTCTCTTCTCTCAGAATATCTGGTAACTGATCTGATAACCTAGTCAGCTAATAAGTGACTAATGAGCCAGAAGCTTATACAGTATGGATACGCTGAAGAAGGGAATGATTCATGTCGCAGGCAGGATAAAGCAGGACGGCTCAAGATTTCATCATGCTACTCAGAACAGTTGAAATTTAAACTTATGAATTGCTTATTTCTGGAATTTTCCATTTAATATTTTTAGATGGCATTGGACCACGGATAACTGAAACTAAGGAAAGCAAAACTGCGAAAAAAGGGGAATTACTCTATAGGAAGCCCTCCTCACTTAATGTCCTTGATAGGTTCTATGACTTTAAGCAAAATGATGTATAATAAAACCAATTTTACCATAGAGAAATTAATATAAATAAGAGTTAGGTTCTTATGGCATCTCATCAACTTTATAATGAATCAATGTTGAACTAAATGACGTTATTTGAGGACCTGCTCTAGTTTAAAAGTAATACATGCAATCTGCTGCCAATCTTTGATGTAATCTCAGAAGAGAATGGGGTATTTACATTAGGTTGAAATGGTTATCAAGCTTTATCAAAGTTAATCTGTCAAAGCAGATGCAGGCTGAATAAAAATTTCCACATAGACCCCATTTTTTGTGTGTTAAAGTAATTTACGACTTGTATTTTAATTTACCCCCTCCTCTACTTTGTTACATACTATTATCAAGCTTTCAGTCACTTTCAAATTTATACATATCAAATATTGTACTAAAATTCATTCTTGGATGATCATTACGACTTTAAAAAAGTCATTTTTCTTTGGTCTCATTCATAGTTATGAAACCAAAGAAAAGCATCAGAAATTGTACTGGGGTATCGATTGTCTTAGTCTGCTTCAGTTACCATAATTAAATAAAATGGATGGCTTAAACAGAAATTTATTTTCACACAATTTGGAGACTGGAAGTCCAAGATCAAGGTGCCGGCAAATTCCATTACTGCTGAGAAGGCTCTTTTCCTGGCTTGTAGATGGCCACTTCTCCAAGTGTGCTTATATAGCTTTCTTTGGCATATTCATATGGAGAGAGATTTCTCTCTCAAGGTTATCAATTCTACTGAATCAAGACTCCAGTCTAATGACCTGCTAAAAGCCCAATCTCCAAATAAAATCACGTTGGGGTTTAGGGATTCAACATGTGAATTTTGCGAGGACAGAATTCGGTCCATAGCCCTGGTGTAACAACAGATTCGATTACATCAGTATTTCCAGTGGTTTAGCATGTTTCAATGTTTTAATTTCTATAGTCAACATTTACGGAGCATGTACTTTGTACTTGACATTGTACTAAATTTTGGATGTTATAAAGATGAATAAAAGAGTATCCTGCCTGTAAGCTTAATATTATCTAATTGATGAGGTGAATGTATATATCCACGAACATTATAATACCATGTCAGAAGCAAATAGAAATGCATACATGCTATTCCAGTAAGAATGTCTCTCTATACCGTATTATCTATCCATATATTAATTAGTGATTTTTTTTTACATAATAGCTGTCCATTATTTACTCTGATCTTCTGTCTAGCCACCAAAAGCTATGTTATGTTTTAGGTAGGATATTTTGGTCCTGAGCTGCCTTAAGATCTTGTGCCAGAATTTCTGCTTCTTTCAGTGATTGTGGCAAACGCTTTCCTTGTGCCATTATTTCTCGTGTCTTTTCTCTCCATCAATATGCGATCAATATGATTTAGAATGTTTAGATGACTTTCACATCCTCTAAAAGTCAATTTATTACCCCTATCAATTAATAGGACTGTTTTTAATCGGAGTTGAATTACTTGCTACTTACGAAGACTATTTTCTCATGGACTTTGACTTAAAATTAAGCAGCATTAGTTTTATGATTGTATCAATTTCTGTTTCGATGTACAATGAAGTTAGATGTGTCCATACATTAGTGTGTTATGTAATTTATGCTTGGTCACCCTTTCATTATTGGTATGAAGTGGAGCCAAAAGTAGAACCACAGTTAATAACACTTTTTTTAATTGAAAAAAGTTAGACATTGATAAAATTTATGAAGTAATCCCCCCGATTACTCTAGCACCCATCTGTCATTACACACAACCGTTACAATAATATTGATTATACACCCTAAGTTATACTCTAAATTCCCGTGACTGTTTTGTAACTACTAATTTGTACTTCTTCATCCCTTTACCTTTTTTACTCAGCCCTCTTTAATATCATTTGAATCTCTCTTTAATATCATCACCACCGTCAGACCTTTTCAAGGCTGTTCTGTGGTTAATTTCCCAAAATAGGCTGTAAAAGTTCAGGAGACACCCTGAATTTATAAGCATTGAGCTTAGCTTTGTCCTGCTCGCTTCCTCAGTATTATTGTGACTGTTAGGTTTTAAACTGTTTCTATGGGTTTTGCTCTTTTATTTATTTTAGCCGGTGGACACACCTTTTCCTTTTTAAACTGGTGTGTTGATGGCCTTTCCTTGTAATAACAGTTGACATAATTCTGTTGAGCTGAAAGAAAACAGTATTAAAGAAACATTGGCTATTTCCAACTTTCTCAGACCTCTGCAAGAAGGAGTGTAGGTCTTAAACTAGGGTCAGGTGGAGAAAGAGATACCAGGGTGTGCAACTAAGAATTTTAGGTTCTAAGGCATACTTTTCTTTGCTCAGAATTTACATCTTTGCCCGGACCCTAGGATACTGAATTAGAAGAGTAACGAGATACCATTTTTTCACCTGTTAGATTGGCAAATGTTTTAAACAGGCAATAACAACCATTGCTGGAAAATACTCGGGATGTAAACATTCCCTTACTTTGGCGATAGGAGTGTGAATTCCTCAACTGTTTTCACAAATAAATGTGACAGCAATTATTTGAATCAAAACTACTATATGTTATACAGCAATTCCAGGTCTAGAATTCTAATTTATATTTAAAAAATTACATTTGATAAAGAACATAATAATGCTATTTGTAGCATTGTTTTTCATGGCAAATCATAAACGATCTGAATGCCCATGAATAGGGAATTAAATAAATTGTGGCACGCACATGCATATACAATGGAAAATGATAAATTGAGATATTTAAATGTTCTAAATGAGAGGGATGTTCACAATATACAGTGAAATGAATAAAAGCAAATTCAAAGTAAAATGGATAGTATCAACCTGTTAAAAAAAATAAAAACCTAAAAACGGGTTAAGTGGTCTTTCCCTGCTGGAACCATAGAAAGTACAGAAGAGGAGAAAAATGGTGCCTGCTGTGCCAGAAACTCTTAAGAAAAATGAAGGAATTCTGCGGAGCTGAAGATCAAATGCTTGAGAAAGAAGTTTGCTCAAAGGATGTTTTTAAAGACAAGGAAGAAGCTGATCTTTGAGGAAGGTGAGCGCTATTACAGGAATACGGGCAGATATATAGAACTGAGACAAGAATGGCTGGGATGGCAAGAAAAGCTGGCAACTTCTATGTTCCTGCAGAACCCAAACTGGCATTTGTCCTCAGGATCAGTGTTAATGGTGTGATCCCAAAGGACTGAAAGGTGTTGCAGCTTCTTCACCTTTACCAGCTCTTCAATGGTGCCTTTGTTAAGCTCAGCAAGGCTCTAGTTAACATACTGAGGATTGTAGAACCATATATTTCACGGAGGTACCCGAACTTGAAGTCAGTAAGTGAATTGGTCCATAAGTGTGGTTAAAGCAAAATCAACAGGAAACTAATTGCATTGACAGGTAACACAGTGACTCTTGGATCTCTTGGTAAATACGGCATCATCTGCATGAAGGATCTCATTCATGAGAAAACTCTTCAAAGAAGCAAACAACTTTAGCTGGCCCTTCAAAGGTGAAATGAAGAAAAAGACCATAGAGATGTTGGCAATAGGAAAGACCAAATCAACAAATTTATTAGAAAGATGAACTAAGATGTCTACCATAATTATTTTTGTAATCTAGTCAAACTGCTTTCAAACTGAAATGTAAAACAAATGAAAAAACAAACTGAAATGTAAAACAAATGAAAAGGAGGAGGAACAGAGGGAGGAAAATATATATCAGAAAAAGGAAAAGCATAGATGAATAACTTCAAATATTATCCTACCATATTCTTCTCCTAGCAAACCTTTGGACAGTGATGCCACATGCAAATTGACTGCTTTCAAACTGAAATGTAAAACAAATGAAAAAACAAAAAACCAAAAACAACTCTGTCCTTCCACCCAAAAAAAACCCGGTTATATGATTGACCAAAGAGAAAATGGGACAAGTACACACCCAATTCTTCATATTTGTTACTTAATGGAGGTATAGGAAGATTATTTACATTCATTCATTTATTCATTTGTTATATCATAAAAGGGAAGCCAAAAAGACAGATGTTGGGTGAGAGGAGGGCTGAACACCAATATGGCAGTCAGCCTCATTGTCTATCCCTTAAATGGGAGCAGGAGGCTGCCTCTGACTTATTGAGCACAGAGATTTGGAGAAGGCTGCTGATTGATGAGGAAGAGAATGGCTGGGCCACCCTCTCCTGTACAGTGGTCTTTAGGTTACCTGGGGGCAACTCTCTTCAGTTAAGTGCAATCATGCAGTAAAATCCTCTTCAGGAGAAGTTCTGCCCTTACCTGTGCCAGGTTCAGCTTCCTAGGGTGGGAAGAATGAGAGCAGCAGACAATTATTGATGGATGAAGGTGCATCTACTATAGGTCTGAGTAGAAACTTCCAGATGAGTCAAGAAATTGGCCAGATATTCATGCTTCCCTCCTCACCCCACCCACAGACCTAGGTGCCAATTTGCATGTGGCATCACTTTCTAAAGGTTTGCTAGGAGAAGAATATGGTAGGTAATATTTGAAGTTATTCATCTATGCTTTTCCTTTTTCCGATATATATTTTCCTCCCTCTGTTCCTCCTCTTTCGAGCAGTTGTTGGCCCTGAGGAAGTGTGAGGCAGGATAGTATTTCTGGCTATGAATTACAAGTAACCTAGGTCAGAAGAGGTCAGGCAAGATTGCTAGAAAAGGCAAAATGGAGGCTTTGTGGGAGTCGACCAAGTACAATGGCCAGAGAAATGAAGGGAGGTGAATTTTCCAAGCTAAAAAGAGATTCCCATGGAAAAAGGGAGGTGTAGGGGGGAAGAGACAGGAGCAAAAAGATAGGGGCTGTGCCTGGTTTTCAACAACATAAAGAAGGGAGTGGTATGACCCCATAGGGGAAAGCACATGCTTGGTATTGACAAATGAAACTGAGAGGATTCATTCCCCCAATGGCAGACATTTTAGAATCATAAAAATGGTGCCATGAATATCATTGTGTTCCTGTGCAAGAGTTTTTCTGGGATTTTAGATACTTCAGAAGTTGACTTCCTGGGTCCTAAGCTTCAAACTTTGCTAGATATTGCCAAAATGCTTTCCAAATTATATCAATTTCCTCTCAACCTCATATTTTTCTTCTCAAATGTAAACTGCATTCCCTATAGTAAAACTTCAATGTTCACTAATCACCAGTGATTAATATTAAGAATTTGAAAGTTTCTGTTTCTCCTAGTTCCCCACCACACTTGTCATTGTCAGGCTTTTGGATTTTTTCCATCCTGGTGGACATAAAAGAGTATCTTGTTTTAAAACATTTTCATGTTTCTATTAGCAACTTATAGCTTTTTTTTCATATCTTATTCATTATATAGAGCTTCTCTTCTGTGAACTGAAGGCTTATATTCATTTCTTTACTGGAATTTTTATCTTTTTCTTACTTAGAGGATATTTTTATATATTCTGGATTGCAATTATTTCTCAAATGTCTTGTAAATATTTTCTCTGTCTCTAGCTTGCCTTTTAACTTTGTTTATGATGTCTAATATAGAGAAATCTGAAATGTTAATGTCATCAAATGTATTCATCTCTTAGTTTATACTTACTGATTTTTTCTTAATAGACTTTATTTTTTTTTACAGCAGTTTCAGGTTCATAGCAAAATTGAGCATAAGGTACACAGATTTCCACACATGCATAGCCTCTTCCGTTATCAATATCCTTAACAGAGTGGTACATTTGTTATAATTGATGAAATTTTTTATATTTTAAGAAGTCTTTTCTTACTTTAATGCTGTAAGATAATCTATGTTTTCTTCTAAAACTTTTAAGGTTACTTTGAGCTTGTATGTCTTTAATCATGTGGAATTCTTATTTGTGTATAGAATGAGAAAGGATGTAATGTTCTGATACATTTAAAAGTTGGTTCCTCAGTCACATGGGGTCAGAACATCCTGTTGGCAGGTACACCTGCAGCTCCACGGAAAGATCCAGGACAGTAAAGCAGTTCACAACAGGCATCAAGATTAGATATTGTGGATAAAACACTGGGCTCCAAATAAGCCTCAGAAACCAAAGATCAAATTAGTGTTGTTACCTGGAATAGTGAGTGGGGTGATCTCTGTGGAGTCCCCATGTTGGAGACATTAGCTAAAAGGGAACTAAGGACATCACTGATTGAAAAAGGATAGAACTGGCCTGGCCTCCCAACAGGTTATCAGGATCTGGGTCAAATAAGCAACCAACTAGCAAACATAGCAGCAAATATGGCAGAACTAATACAGCCAAAGTATGTTCCAAGCAAATGTAGACAACCCAGATGAAAGTACTTACTTGCTGGATAATGTTGAATTTGTGTAATATCACTTATTTAACATATACTATAAACTTCTTTAAGTTTTTAAAAACTGAACATAGTAGAGAAGGGAAAAAAATCCTCTTTTAATGGTTTAATTGAAAACAATAATATTTATATTTATTTCTGTTCCCCAGAAAAGAATAAAAATTAATTTTAATAATTTGAGCAGAGATTTTTTTTTTGTATAAAATTTATTTTTTGTAAGTAAAATAACTATGCAGAATTTCATGGTAATTTTTTTAATACAGCTTTTTAAAGAAAATAAAATAAAACTTTGTGTTACACAAACCACTTATATTGGTATCATGCTTTCTAAAGTAAAATCTCAGTGTATATCATCTCAGTTACCAGAATTAAAAAGTACAATCCAAAATCCAGTGTGTGATTTCTAAGATGAGTGTCAAATGAAGTATTTGAAATATAGATCAATCTTTGTAATAAAAAATTTTTTAAAAATAATTAGCTGGGGCTATCCCACATACATTCTGAATCCCCCAGTTGCCCCATGTAATTTTTCTTATTCTACAACACATGGGATTCTTTCTATGAATGACATCAGTTTGGAAATACCCCTTGGTTTTCTGAGTTATAAATGGATATCTCACTATGAACACTGGATTATATTATGATTCATACTTTCACTTCTTTTTTTTATACTATCATTTTGAAAAAGTGAAAATGAAACTGTTTCATTGGCCAGCAGTTCACAAGAGAGAGGAAAAAGTGAGATGGAATATAATGATTCACAAAATTTTTCAGGATTATAGTTCAAATATTTTAAAATATTTCTTAAAATATTGTGAAAATCATTTCTTAAGGAAAAACATTGTAGTTGTGACAAAAGTTTTGCTCTTAGAGAGTTAATCTGGGACCAGAGTTCTGCTTTACATAAACACATTTTTTTTTCTGGTCTCTCTCTTTCTCAACTCTTTTTCTTTGTAGAATCCAGCGTTCTACCTCTAGAATTTTTTCCCCTAGGCATTACACTATGGTAGAAAGATGATGATAGCTAGAGAGTTAGGGATGGAAGGAAGGAAGGAAGGAAGGAAGGAAGGAAGGAAGGAAGGAAGGAAGGGAGGAAGGGAGGAGGGAGGGAGGGAGGGAGGGAGGGAAGAAGGAAGAAAAGAAAGGAAGAAGAAAAATAAAAAAGAAAGGAAGGATGGAAGGGAAGGAGGAAGGATAATGTGAAAAGTTTCAATAGGATTTCAGGTTTGAGAGCCAAACTTCAAGTTTCCTTAGGGCAGAAGTCACACCTGCTCATTGCTGTGTTTCCTGAACCTTCGTTATTTCCTGGCACATAGCAACGTTCAACAAATATTTTTTGAATAAATAAACATAATAGCTTACAAACAGTTCTTGTACTTCATGGTTTTCTGTGGAAAACCACAAGAAAAAAATGTCTTCTGAGGTCTCAGCGTTCTAGTAACCAGGAAGTATCAGGGATCTAATGAATTTCCCTTATGAGACCTTTAAAATAGTAATGCTTAGTAAGAAGTGTGAGGTCTATGCCTAGATGCCCTAATGCCTTGTGATTCTTTATTTAGCATTACTTATTAGAAGGAGGATTTTGTCAGAGATTATAAACCCTTTATAAAGATTAATATGATTTTACAAATCTTTCTGTTATGTGTAAATTGACTGCCCTGCGCTGCCTGTCACCAAATGGCAGTTCCTACCAAAGAATTATGTCTTGTGGGTCAATATGTGTTTTCTTGTAAATAAATTGGTTCCTTACCTTCAAGTCTCCCCCTCCTAGATAATTTTTTTTTTTCCTATCTAGCAGCAAGTATGGCAGATATCACTGCTTTGATGCTTGTATTTCAAAATTACGGGCTCATTTAGCTTAAGGCACTGAAGGATGATCTTATCTAAAAGAGGACATCACCTTCAGTTTTTAACCATCATTAGCATCTTAATATGGAGTGGTCTAACAGATCAGTTAGCCGGTCACTCTTTGGATTTCTAAGAGGTTGAACACAGGAATGATATGATTGTACAAGTAGTAAGGAGTACAAAATGTCTAAAGGGCAGCACATTTGTGAAGACCGTTTAGCAGGAAATATAAAAGTTACTCCTTCCAAAAATTGTCAGGAGCCCAAAAACACCATTTAAAAATATTAGAATATCCCAATGTCAGTTATACCAATAAGCTGAGCTGAAAATAACATTGAGAATGTGCTGAGAATATTAACAAAATGGTTCTTGTTTTAAGCCACTACATTTTGTGGTAATCAGCAATATATTACCAGAACAGAATTGCTATAAACATTAAATAGATATTAATGAAAAGAAAGTCAAACAGTGAGATTATCTTTGAAAACTTAAGGTAAAAACAATCAATCAATCAATTCAATCCCCTCCACCCCAAAAACTTAAGGCAATTAACAGCAGAAATCTGGAAATTATCTTAATGAAACAAAATAGCTTATAAACCAATAGGACTTGACTTGTAACCTGTTAAATATTTTTAAAAGAAATAATGTGTTCAACAGAAAGGGAGTCGGTCAGCCTGGCATATGAAAGAAGGAAATAAGGAATCCATGAAGTACACTTTGGCAGAGAGCTCTAGAGAAATTTGTTCCCAAAATTTGTCCTTTCTTGTGCTGATTGTTGAAATCATAGCATTAATTATTCTTTGCTTGATGCCACTGCATATCTTGTTTAAATCAGGCCCTACTCTCTCTGTATTTATATTCACTAAGCAATATTTGATTATAATTTGATTTCTGATATAACTATACAAAGAAGGAATGTTTTGGCTAGAGGGCCCCTTGGCAGTTGTATCCCTCATTATAATTAATGAGTTTTTCTCTCCTGGTTTGTATAGAGATCTCCTTGATCTAGTTTGTATAAGTTACAATTCTCAAGTTTCACCAAGTCTGGGGCACTTACAAGATTGAGTTTTCATACAGACAAGGCTGAGCAACAGAGTTTGGACTGCTGTGGCTTTCCCAAGGCTGTTGGCACTTTGACGAGTCCTCTTGGCCTTCCCACATCTTGTGAGAACAGTATGAAAGAATCCCTGATCAAATATGTGGCACAGAGTGGCGGTGTACCACAAATGTTAGTTTCCTTCTCAAAATGTTTCCTCCAACAGGTCGTATGAGAAAGAGGGAAAGGAAATAGCGTAATGAGAAGAGGCAGAGCAAGGAGGAAAAAGAGAGCGAAAGAGTTGGCTGAAGGAATGCTTTATTGACATATCAAGTTCTGACAGAAATCTCTCTTGCAATGACAAATCGTACCTTGCCAGGTGCAATGGTTAATTTTATGTGTCAACTTCACTGGGCCATGGGGTGCCCAGACATTTGGTCAATTAATCTGGGTGTTTTTAACATTTGAACTGATGGACTGAGTAAAGCAGATGGCCCTCCCCAACCTGGGTGGGCCTCATCCAATCAATTGAAGGCCTGGATAGAACAAAAGGCTGATTCACCAGCACAAGAAGGAACTCTTTCTTCCTTACTGCTTTTGAGCTGAGGCATCAATATTTTCTTGCTCTCAGACTATAACTGAAGCATCAGCTTTTCCTGGGTCTCAAGCCTGCCAACGTTCAGACTGGAACTACACCATCAGCTCTCCTGAGTCTCCAGCTTGCCAGCTGAAGATCTTGAAACTTGCCAGCTTTCATAACCATGTGAGCCATTTCCTTATGATAAATCTTTTTCTATCTATATGCATCCTAGTGGTTCTGTTTCTCTGGAGAACCCTGACTAATATGTCAGGTGTCTTCATGAAATGGCATGTTGCCAGGAAATTTTACTTTTGCAAATGAATTAGCTCTTTAATATACTCACTGACAGGGGAAAAAAAATTTTATCTAAACTAGATTTCTGTGTTCTCATGAACACTTGTCAAATTTATCCCCAGGAATGAAAAATTATATATAGTAATGAAATAAAAAAATTTGATGTATTCTTATGTCAGAGATGTCCGTGGTACGTATTGCCTGGTTGGTTTTATTTGTGATGTTGCCATATTTCCTTTAGATTAACAGGCTTTTTCCTCAAATCCCCAAACTCAAATCTGACTCATCTCTTCACTGAACCATCCACTACAAAGTCAACATCTCTACAACTTGCAAGTACTGCCCAAGTATTTTTAAGAATAATTAATTAAAGGAAAATATAAATCAGTAAGTGGTTATATTCCATCACAGTAACATAAGACCATTCATTAATTTCCACAAGCATTTGTTGAGTATCTATCAATGAACCAGGCTGGAGGAACAAAGATTAAGCAAATACAGACCTTTTCCTTCAAGAGGGAAGATAGGAAAACAGATATGAGAGCTAAGAGGGAAAGGAAAGTTTATCAAGCATCTGTACTTTACCAGGCACTCTGTTGGGAGCTTCGAGATGGATCTTTGCAGCAGCTTCCCAGGGTAGATACTGTTATCCCTCATTTCTGAGAATACCTAGGCTCAGAGAGATCCTCTGTTAGGAGAGTAGAAATTAGAGCTAGTATTCACTGAGCCTCAGTGACAGTAAAATTCAAACCCAGGTCATTGTCTTCACACCTTTTCCTCTTTGCACTTTACCTTGTTGCTTTATTCTAGACCTGCACTGTGTGAGAATAGACACTAGCTATGTGTGGTTATAAAGCACTTGAAATGTGTCCAGTTCAAACTGAGATGTGCTGTAGGTATAAAATCTCAAACCAGATTGCAAAGACTTAATACGAAAAGAATGTAAAATATTTCATTAATAATTTTAATATAGATTACATGTAAGAATGATGATATTTTGGATATACTGATGTATTAGCCATGGTTTTGCAGAGAAACAGAATTTATGGTATCTACCTACCTGTGTGTCTTCTATCTATCTATCTATCTATCTATCTATCTATCTATCTCTCTATCTATCTACCTACCTACCTACCTACCTACCTACCTATCTATGGAGAGAGAGAGACAGAGAGAAAGAGACAGAGACGAGAGAGAGAAGGGGGATATATTTTAAGGAATTGGCTCATGCACTTATAGGGGCTTGCAAATCTAAATCTGCAGAGCAGGCTGGCAGGCTGGAGATTCAGGTAAGAGTTGATATTTCAATCTTGTGTTTGAAATCAGCAGGATAAGCCACACAGGCTGAAAACTCAGGCAGTATAGTACATTGACCAATACTCTGACCAATTTAGATGTTGAAGCTCTAATCCTCAATGTGATTATTTTTGAAGATATGGCCTTTAAGAAGTAATTAAGTTTAAACAATGTCGTAAGGGTGCGGCCCTAATCTAAGATAACTGATGTCATTATAAGAAGTGGAAGAGACACCAGGGATGCATGAGAACAGAAATATCTGTGTGGAGACAAAGAGAGAAGTTGGCCTTCTGCAAGCGGAAGAGAGAGGCCTCAGAAGAAACCAAATTGCCAAACTTGATCTTGGAATTCCAGTCTTTAGAACTCTGAACAAATAAATTTTTATTGTTTAAGCCACCCAGTCTATGGTATTTTCTTATGACATCCCTAGTAAACTAATACTGGGTTTCTATGTTGCAATCTTGAGTTTGAATTTCTTCTCTGGGAAACCTCAGTCCTTGCTTTTAAGGCCTTCAACTAAGTCTATTACATTATGAAAGTATTCTGCTTTACTGAAAATCTACTGATTTAAATGTTAATCATGTCTAAAAATATTTTCACAGCAACATTTGGATTGGTGTTTGACCAAACAACTGGGCACCATAGCCTAGCCACATTGATATATAAAATTAACCATCACATGTGGGCTCAATAAAACATACCATTAAATTTTTCACCTGTTCCTTTTTGCTTTTTAAAATGTGGCTAGCAGAAAATTTTAAATTATGTATGTGGCTGACATTTGTCACTCACATTAAATTTCAATTGGACAGTACTGCTCTAGATATTTATCAAATAGATTGCAAGTTTCATGAAAGATCCATGCACAAGGTTCCATGGGAGTATGAATGAAAGGCATTGACATCTTCTTGGGGCTATTAAGGAGGACTTTGCAGGTATGGTGAGATGATTTAAGTATAAACTCTGGAGCCAGAATGCCCGCGCTTAAATCTCTGCTCTGCTACTTCACTAGATGGGTGGCCCAGAGCAAGGAATTTGCTCTCTCTGTGCCTTGTTCTCATTTGTGAAATGGGGGTAGTAATTCAACCTTCTGCATGGCGTCGTTGTGAGGGTTAAATGATTTTGTACATTTAAGCATTTAAAACGGTGCCTGGGACAGTGAAGCTCAGTAAACATTTGTTTAAAAAGGTCATGCTTGAGCAGAATGTCATCAGATAAAGGGCTGGACAGATCTCCAAGGGCTTATTGAAAAGGGGTGAATTTCCAGTGAAGGCAACAATAAACACTCTTATTTGAGATTTGCTTTCTGTTTTACCACAGAAAAATTAGCAGCAAGGTATAATTAGTATATGATGTTGTTTAGACTTCGGCCAACTTGCACTGACTTTTTGCATTATTTGAGAAATGATCAGTATGCTCTTGGCATGATGCTTGGCATTTGGTTTGGTCATCGTTTTACCTGATCTCAGGAGTACTCAATTGTGCTGACCATGGCCTTCTTTGCAAAACACTGAGATTTTAGCATGGTTGTCTCCTGGTTTTCTCCAAACTCACTGGGTCTGCAACTTTGACTCCTTTGTACAATAAGACCTCTTCTGGGACAAGCTCAATCCTTGTCTTTCTCTTCCTTTCATTCTATACTCTCTCCCTAGAAGATCTCATACACACTTATGCAAGGCCTTAGTTACCACATATACCACATATGACTCACAAATTTGTATCTATGGTCCAGACTACTCCACTGAGCTCCATATCTGAATAATCAAATGCCTACTTAATTATCTCACCTGTGTGTCTCAGAGACATCTCATATTCAACACGAACTAAGTGTATTCACCAGCCCCCGCATCGCATATACCTTGGTTTTTTTTCAGTGTTCCCAACTTGTATCTTACAAAGTCAGAAATGTATGAGTTATCCCTTATCACTCTTTATTCAAATTTATCCCAACATCAAGACTTACCAGTTCTGCTCCACTTAATCCAAGGCTGCCATCGTTTCCCACCCAGATCACTGGATTAGATCCCTGCATCCTTTTTGACTTCCTTCTCATTACCTCTCCACATGGGCTTGTATTTTTGAATTTCAAATCTCATCATATCATTACTCTTCTCAAGAGAGTTTATGGTTCTCATGTTCATTGGATAAAGTTAAAAAAACTATTGTCTTAGAAAAATCGAAGACAAGGTTGTAATTTCTGGACCCCAACTACCGTTTCATATCAGGCTTCTCATCATCTAGACACATAGATCTTTTGTCATCTCCTTGTTCCAATTACATACCTTCTGGCCATAGGACCTGTTCCCTCTGCCCCTCCTCATATTCTCAGAACATTATTCTCCTTCAGAGAATTTACGATAATTGGGATTTATTTGTGCGATCATTTGATTATTGTCTGTTTCCTCCACTAGATCATAAACACCAAAAAGTCTGAAAGGGACTGTCTTTTCCTACTGTATCTCTGTCCTAGGAAAGTGCTGGCACATAACAGAAGCTTGATAAGTAAATTCATAGTCTCAGTGCTCACATCAACTCTGCTTCACAGGTATTTTCATTCCTCAATTTACATGTGCAGCCAGAGAGGTTTAGTAGGCTTATCGACATGCCCAAGATTGCAATACTGGTAGGTAGAAGAACTTGAAACTGAAAACAGGTCATTCTGTTTTTACTCTTCCACATTACACCTTAGACAACTTTGTTTCTTAAGCTTTGGGGAATTATAAGAATCAGGAGACTGTACACCTCCCATTTCCCATCACTAGATTACATGATGCATCGGACTCTTAGTGACTGTACTTATTTCTGAACATGCATTTTTATTTCAGAAAACTAACTGACTAGTTGTTAATGAAATGTGATTAAGAGAAAATAACCTCTAATGGTCTTATAACCAGGAACTCTGGATGTTTTCGATTAAGCAGAAGAAAAATAGAGATTCAGAAAATTGAGAAAAAATTTTCATTAATGAATAAAAAGACCATTTCAGATTTACTGCAAAAGAAGCAAATATGTTGAGGTAGAAAGCAGGATGCTTTGATTTAAGTACATAAATAAACACATTGATAAATTTTTACCGTCTCTATTAGTAATAATCAAGATAACTTATCTGGTTATACTCTTTTTATTAAGTTGGGCCACATAAAATTGCTGACATTTGATCATTTTTTATCACAAAATAGCATTTTCTTATGGTTTAATTCCCTCATAAAGAGGTATTTCCCCATCTCTCTTTTGTGTCCCAGGAAACATTATATTTCTCATCAATTCTTTGAAAAGAGGTAACTTTGATTGACTTTGCTGACTCAAATGTTGATTCTTCTTTCTCCCCTATTACTATATGTGCATCTATCTTCCATCTGGAAGCTGTAGACTAGAGATAATTCACTATTTGATCAATGGTAATGAAACCTCATGTAGAGAAAAGAATGGAGGCACTCATGAAGCTCCAAGGACCTCCTGTACTTATATCTCCACATTTAGAGAAAATGGCCTGAAGCAATATTTTCCTGCAAACTTTGATATGACTCATGGCAATTACTCATGTTGAGTGAAAGCAGTGGAACAATGGATTAGACCAGGGAGCAGAAGGTATTTTCTTAGGGAGAAGGAGATGAGAAATCATGTTAACCAAAAGAGATGACTTTGGTTTCTGAATTTCCAGTTCCTAGTCTGTCTCTAAGAGACTCTACTGAATTTTATTTCTCATTTATTTCTCTTTAATGAGTATCTATGAAATATTCCTTTTGTAGTTTTCTAATAAAACTCTTTATTTGTGCTTGTTAGAGAAAACTCTTTTCCTCACCACCAAGCAATTCCTGACCAAGACAAAAATTAAATGGGATGGTATATGTGAGCTTTTCTTTTCTTTTCTCTTTTCTTTTCTTCTCTTCTCTTTTCTTTTCTTTTCCTTTTTTCTCCTTTCCTTTCCTTTCTTTCCTTTCCCTTCCCTTCCTCTTTCTTTTCTTCTTTTGTAAACTATAATGACAAATCTGAGGAGCGGCTATTGAAAATAAGAAATGTGCTTTCTCTTATGAAATTTGCTTTCAGAATAGAAATTTATTCATGTTGGCCAATTAGATTTTCTGTGAAAATCCAGTAGCCAAGGAGAAGAATATATTGTTTCAATGAGGTACAAAATACATGTTATTCGGTGGGTTTTATCTTAGACAACTGACACAAATGCACAAGCAAACATTCATTTGGGATCCAGAGTCTTTTAGAAATCGTTCAGTTGGATTTCTCCTTTTCTCTTCAGAAGGGATTATTCTGAGCTCCTGCTATTTACGGACAACCAAAGAGATCATCTCTGGCCGCACTTCAAAACTTAGTTGTACAGCTATAAAATCAATTGACCTGGACTTTAAGAATTATTTCTTATGAAAAGGTTTCATCCCTGTAGCTGTATGAACAAGTGTTTTTAGATTTTTTTTTTTTTGCTAAAGCATAGAGAACACATTGGAGAATATTACAAATATTTATTTTATTTATTTCACAAACCTTTTCATTGGCCTTCAGAGGGGATTATTCAAGCAAAGATTGAGCCGAACTTAAAGGGTAAAGGTCTGAAGTCAGAACAATCATCTTTCTTTTGTTTATTTCTCAACAGCAGTTCTTCAAAGCTCTCTAATATCTTGCTTTTCCTTATCAATGGATAAGGAGATCTGAAGTTGACTTGTATTTTCTTTAGTAATGTTTGTTCGATTATAGAGCAGATATCTTCCTTTTTTTTCATGCGTTATCCTTGGTATCAGATGTCAGTAGGATATAGAGCCATTTTGGAACTTTTCCAAGGGTAAATTATGAGTGTGAAGATCACATCAAGAGTCTATAAGAATACAGTGTCTCTGGTTTGAAACCTCAAGGGCAATATTTCTTAATTGGAGCAAAGATCATATTTGAAGGATTATTTTTCTTATTCCTGGCAAGTCACATGTTGCATACAATGTGGTGGAGATTTTTTTGGTGATTAAAGAGGGACTGAGCTAGGAAGGAACTCTTTATTATAGGCAAAAAGCATAAACCTTCATAAATATATATTCGCTTAAGTTGAACTTGAGACTTTCCATAGCCTCTCACCAATGCCTGAAGTCATTCAGACATCCTAGAATCAACAAAGTGTATCACTATTCTGAAGGCTCCACTGGTTCTCTGTCTGCTCACCATTGCTTCAAGATTTCCTTGAGCACTGCTTTCAACAAGGGACACTAGTATCAAATGTCTATAACCTTTTAATATCTGCTATGTACCAGTTACCAGTTGGGCAAAATGGGTAAAACGATGTCATTTTATCATATTTCAAGGACTATGTGAAAGCCTCGTTATCTACTATTTTACTTTAATTTTTAAAAAAACTCTCAAAAGAAGATATTATTGAATCTATTTTACAGATACAGAGGCTGGAGCTTAGACAGGTGAACCTGATGCCCCTCCCCGCCCCCCGCCAAACACACGCAATTTTAAGTACGCAGAAATTCAGGATTCAGATATTTCATTCTCAACCTGGTGCTCTTAACTAATGTAGTCTACTGCTCCTAAGTACTTTTTTTTTTTTTTTTTTTTTGCATTCAAGGACTGAAATTCTAGTCATATGGGTAAACTTGTTAGTAATCATTCAAGGGGTTGATGGTGAAGGAAAGCATAAACACTAAGAAGATATGGGGAAGGCATCTGAACTTGACTGATGGGAGGAGACATGGCATTCTGGAGAAGGTGATTGTGCTGGATGAGTAAGGGTCAGTCAACAGTGATGGAAGAAATACATTTCAGGCATTGGGGAGGGCATGTGCACATCCTGGAAGTGACGTTATTTTTGTGAAGTTGGGACAAGAGTGGAAATTGAGGAATGATCTTGGGTGGAAGTAGAGAGGTGAGTAGGGACTTTGTATGGAACCACTGTGAAACACCCTTAAAGGATTAGATTTTACCTATAAATCAATAGGAAGACTCAGGATTTCATGAATGAGAGTAACATGTTCAGATTTGGATGTTGAAAATATCACTTTGGAGGTTTTATGAAGATTAGGTTTGAAATGACCAAGATTAGAGGAAGAGAAACCAGATTCTGCTATTAAAAAGTAGTTTATGCAAGAAGAGATGAGTTCCTAAGTGTGATAGTGATAATATGGGAGAAGAGGAAGAGAAGATTTGAGGTATTTTTGGGAATAGACTGTACTGAATTTGGTGATTGGATTGACTATAAAGAGGAGATGAACAAAAAAGAAAAAGATCTCAGAGATGATTGCTGTTTTTTCATCCTGGCTAACTGTTTCATCAAAGCAGTGGCTATACAGAAGGAACAGGTTACTGGGAAAATAATGGGGGACCTCTATAGGACACCCAGATGGGGAGGCTTAGAGATGTACGAAGAGATTTGGAGCTGAGCAGAGAGGTCCAAGCTAAAGATATGCTTCTGGAATTCATTGGCATAAAGATGGCAATTTAATTAAAGTCTTTAGAGAGGGTGAACTCTTTCAGGGAGAGTGTGAAGAAAGAGGGAGAAAAGGATGAGCAGAGGAAGCTCCAACATTTAAAGAATCAGGAGAGGGAGAGGAGCCTGTGGAAAGTACAGAGAAGGAAAACCCAGGTAGGTAGAAAGTAATCCAGGGCTGACCATAGGCAATTAGGGAAAGGGAGATGAATACTTTCCTAAAGAGGAATACTGGGGAACAGCTTTAAATTCTACAGAGAAAAGATTGAAAAACATCTTTTAAATTTAGCAACAAGGTGATGATTAACATAACATTTCTCTTCAGTTTAATGGCAACTTTTGTTCCTCACTCTCCTCACTGGGAAGAGGCTTAGTGTGGTTAGAGGTGACCAGGGAGAGCGGGGTTAGAGGTGACTAGGAGAGAAGGATTAGTTTGGGGTTTGCACACTGCTCCAAAATTCTCAAAGAGGTGGCATGATAGGAAAAGATTTCTCTCAGGTCCTAGAGGTAAAATTACTGAAATCAACCTTAGAATTAAATAATTTCTAAATAATTTCTTCATCTGTGTACTTACTCACGGTAATCAAGTGACTGCTCCTTAGAAAGAGACTGGAATAAAGGTTTATCCTTTTCCATCTCATTCTCCCTCTGTGTCTCTATGCAGCAAACATTCGGTGAAGGATTTGTATTTTCAGTATCAGAAGTCATGGGTTTGTTATGTGGGTTTGTAGATTATTTTTAGGAATATAACTTCTACCAATCATACTGAGTGAGAATTGTGCTTTTATGCTTTGTGACACTGGGCACCTAATCAAAAATAAAAACTTTCCATGGTTGTGCTTGAAGTCAGATGTCTATTTGGACACTGCCTCATACTTCCTGGGTGACCTTGGGAAGTTACTTAATTTCTTTTAGCTTTATTTTCCTCATAGGTGAAGTATAAATAATAATTTTTACCTTGTAAGGTTTTTATAGATATTTAAGGAGAAACTGTACATTAAGCATTTAGAACAGTTCTTTGCATATAACCATTGCTTAATAGATGTTAATCACTATTGTTTCTTTTCTAATCTCTAAGCTTAACCTTTCTTCTCTGCTTTGGGACCCCTGGTTAAATCTTTTCGGGCATTGCTCTCATACTTCATCCCTCTTTTTTTTCCTTCCTTCCTTCCTTCCTTCCTTCCTTCCTTCCTTCTTCCTTCCTTCCTCTCTTCTTCCTTTTCCTTCCTTCCTTCCTTCTTCCTTCCTTCCTTCCTTCCTTCCTTCTTCCTTCCTTTCCTTCCTTCCTTCCTTCTTTCCTTCTTTCCTTCCTTCCTTCTTAAAAATTTTTGTTGCCATTAATCATGCCTAGAGTTCAATTACTTTAAACAAATCATTTTTTTTCTTTGGATTCTGATGCCTATTTCATGAACTTTGAATTTATTTCCTTCCCTTTCATAACCAACTCATCTACACCCATTACATGATCTGTTTTGTTTGCAGACTTAGAAATGGTTATCTTAGGCTCCTGAAACTGCTTATGAGAAGGTTATTGGTGACCTATTTGTAATGAAAATCTTCAGCCTCTTGGGTTATTCAGTTGCATGTGATTTTGTTGAGAGCCAACCCCTTCCTTGAAAAACCTCTTACCTTTCTTTTTTGTGTTACTACAAAATCTTCAATCTTTTCTTCACTGATTCTTTTTTCCCTCCCACATCCCAACCATTGGAGTTTCTTAGGGATTATTAGTGTTTAGCTTTCTCTTCTCTTTTTCACACTAATTTCTTCATAGAGTTGTTATCTACTTAGAGTTTTTACTATAAAATGGATGAAAGTATTACATCCACATCTGTGCTCTGAGTTTTTAACTTGTACTCAACCTCTAAATTTCCAAACAACTAAAACCCTGCTATCTTCTTATTCTTCAATGGGCAAGCTCAACCTTCATCCCTTTCTTGGGCTTTACTATTTTCTAATCCATAAGGCCCTCTCCCTTTTCTATATGTCTCTTAGATTACACCATTCAGGTTAGTATCTGTCTTAAATTGTGTGAAAACAGAATTTTCCAGTAGTTTATATGTAATTTGAAGAGATAGCACTCAGATTGTTATTTCATGAGTAAAACTTAAATATTTGATAATTAATTACTGTGTCCATTTTTTAAAAATATCAGCGTGGTTGATGAAAAATGAAACATAGGTAAACATCAAAGTAGAAATAGTTTTATACCCTAAAGTGTTGTAATACTTATTTGAGAATTTGTGTTTATTATCGAGTTAAGTATATTTAATAATATTAAGAGACAGTAACTCAGGAGCCCCAGGCCTGGAACTTGCGCCTGGGTTTGAATATTCCTGAAGAACCATCAGGAGGACCAGACGAGTGAGCAATGCCATTTATTACTCCTGAGACAGAGAAGCTTCGGCAGCGGCTGGTCGAAGCTGCGGGAATAAAGCTACTGACCAAGAGCAAGCAGAGTTTTTTATGCACACAAGGAGAAGGAGGGATTATCTCATTGGGGGAGCAGCCGCCTTCCCAGACGAATGGGAGCAAAATGTGCTGCTTAGTCACAGGAGAAGATAACGTCCATGGGAGTGGCAGAAAACATCCTTGGAAGTAGGCGCTGCTAAAGCTCTTTGTGTAAGGCCTTTCTTGGCTGCTGGCCCAGCAGCTATCAGTCTTTCGCGTATGTGGAGGGGGTATGTTCTGAGTTAACCCTATGGAGACACAATTAGAATATGAGATTTAAGTGTATTAACTATTAAGGGTCATATAAAACAAACGTACTAAATGAATATTTCTTCCTTTTTTTTGTTGTTAATTATTTGACACTGGAACTTAATCTCATTAATACGTTTCTCTATAACCCTGGTTAATAAATGAGCAGAATATTTTTTTCTGGAACATTAAAATGGAATATTTTGCAAACATTTTATGACTCCCAATTCGGAGAATACAATTAATTCTGAATGCAATTACTTTCATTGAAATCCACTACAATCTGATTTGTGCAGTTAATTAGAAAAAAAAAATCTATGGGTGGTAAACTCTATGTTGAAGAAATATTTTGTTTTGTGTGGTATTGAACAAAGCTTTCCTAAACTTTCATGTTTTTGATTTGAAAGATTCAAACTAAATCTCAAATAAATTGTAGATACAGTAAAAAAAAAAATTTAACAAAACAATTTTCTTGGTACAAAGCCACACAAAAAGAAAGCGATTTTTATTTGATTTGAACAAAAAGACTATTTCCCTTATTCCTATTTAGTATACCAGATTAACCTCAGAAAGTACATAGACTTGTTCATATATTGTCTGGTTGAGAAATGACTAAATTTCTATTGTGGACAGGGTCACTTGAAAGGCCTCTTGGTGGTGTCCAAATAATAATTATGATACTACTTGGGTCTGTATGTAGGAATATTGAAAGCTCAATTTGAATTTTTTTTTCAATGGTTGAGTCACTCCAGTGCCCCTGTGAATGACTTTTGTTTTTGCACTTTAATTTTTCTGTGACAATTCAACTGGGAATTTTAATAACAAAATATAATACAGTAATTCAATAATAAGAAAAATTTTAAGACAGAGAAAGGGAAAAATAAAAAACTAGTAAAGTCTTGCAGGAATTTTGCTAGAGATGAGGGCCAAATGTGGGTGAATTACAACTGGGACAATTGAACAACAAAGGTATTTTATTTTTGTCTATCCAAAAGAAATATGTCTCCAAGATGGCATATTTCTAGCCTCAGCTATCAGCTTTATTTGATATGTTGCTACTGTGCTTTCATTTTTTCATTCATTTATTCTATCAAACAGATATGTGTTAAAATACCAACTATGTGTTAAAGTTCTAACGGTTAGCGACATCGGGAAAACATGATGAAGTTACAGTCCTTCCTCTTGCTAACTTCTTCTCATCCACCCTCACCCAGGCCTTATTCCAAGAGGAGAGCCATTTGCAGGAATCACAAGATGTGAGTTTCATACTTTGGGGACTGCGGGATCCTTGGAGGTTGCAGTATGGGGGAAAAAAATGTGTTTCTGGCTTTTGAATCCAACATTTTCCTTTGCTGCCTCTACCTGAAACAGTAAGGAATTCAAGACTAAGAGGTAGAACTTGGAGAGTCTGAAACCCATGTTAAATAGCTCAAGTTCTGGAGAAGGAGAAGATAGCCACTCGTGTGGGTTTGGAGTCTGCTACGCCTAATGATTTCGTGATGCATATTTAGGTGGTAGCTGAGATTTAGAAGATGGGAGACTGAAAAGAAAGCATAACCCTGTTTTAGTATTTTCCCCCACTCTGATGAATCACCTGGGTTTGCCCCTTTTAATTCATGGGATAACCTTTAAGTATCTACAGAAGTGGGTTTATAGATAAGTCTATACTTTTCAAAGAGAGATTTTTATTCCAGTTATTTTTTCTCTATATTCTATCTCCTTTCTCTCTTTCTCCCTCCTTTTTATTGTTATGTTCTGTGTACTTTCGAGGATCTATTCCTTTTCCTTATAAAAATTTAAAAACTTTAGAGGTTTATAAATAAGCAACAGGATGGTGTCTTCTGTTATATTTAGGTTTATGAAAATAGAAAGGACGATGACTTGGTTGGAAGTAGATTAATTCTGTGAGGGTATGGAGAGTAAGGGCAGGAGGGAACAGAATTTTCCTGGCAATTTCATATGATATTTAGTCCAAGTTATTCCCAGAGGGACTTGAATATGTAGGATATTTTCTGCATAGGAAGGAAACTTACTACTGTGTGACCGATAACCTCCTAGAGTGTGTCCCCAGGCCATAAGTAGTCTCTGGGCTTCTCTGACACTGTATAAGTTATGATCAGAGGGGAATTTCCTTATTTGAATTCTCATCACTTCAATGACTTTCTAACTAGAAATGGGAGAACCCAGAAAAGTTTTGAAAGAAAAATTTAGTTCTTCTTGGCAATTACATGTTTTTTTCTTTTTTTTCCTGTATGTCATTTGGATGTGAGGAAATCTTATTACTTTACAAAAAAATGTGAAACAGTTCTCTGGAAAAATGAACTTGATTTTGAGTCAACAACTGGAGAATACCCCTTTTTTTCTCTAGTAGCTCCACAATAAAATGTCTGTTCAATATAACCAAGGAGAAAGACTACAAATGTTGCTTTTTATTCGTGTGTGTCCTTTTGTATAAAATTGACACATGCTTCAGTTTTCTTAATACTTAAAGTATATACTATAGATGGCTGTCTAGAAATTTACTGTTAATCTCCACTGACTTTCTTATGTAGAAACAGATACTATCATATGTCTTTTCTAAAAAGTGAAAAAAGGGAAGTGACAAAACAAATGTTTCATGGACTATTGATTATAGAACTCTAGAAGATTGTGTGTAGCGTGTGTGTATGGGTGTATAAGACTGAGTGAGAGAGGGAGGGAGAGGGAAAGAGAGAGAGAGAAAGAAGAGGAAAAAAGGTGTTTGAGGGAAGAGAAAATAATAGAGTGGTAAAAAAAAATGCATGTCTATACTTAAAACATGAACTTCAGCTTGAAATAATGTAAAGAAGAAAAAATGGCTCTAAGGAAATACCAAGGAGAAAGGGATTGATAGGATAGGGTATTTTCCACCAACTGAAAAATTCTATAGCTATGTTTTTATTTCCTAAGGTTTCTGAATAGGTTCTGTTAACTTTTAACTCAATTTATCATTTAGATTTGAGTTTTGTGTTTTCTGTCATGTAGCTGTCAAGATGATCACACTGTTGCTAAAGAGAATTTAGTAAAGTTAATATAATTATTTGTAATAATATTAGGTCAATGAATTAGACCAGAATCATCCTCTAAAAAGTTTTAAAGTAGTGTAAATTAAATCTATTCAAATATTTTGTCATAAGATAATGAAAAACAGAGTGGCCAAAGAGACAGTGCCAAAATAGACACATTTGAAATTTGAAACCATTCTCTTCATATTTAAATATCTATTAATACTTTTGTTTTCATACAGGAAAATCAATTTCCAAAATAAATCTGTTTCTGATTTTTCGAGTGTCAGCTATCAGGGCATGAAATGGACCTCATTTCTGATGCCCACAGATATGTAACATATTAATAAATTCAGCCATTGCTTTTCTTCCTTCCTGGTTCAACTCTTGAATAAAAAAGTTTGTTTCATACTGACTGTGTGCTTATTGATCCCAACATAGTTATAGACCTAGCATGAGTTTTCAAGCTTTAAAATGTTTTCTAATATAGTTTAATATAAATAGCAAGTTTTAATTGTGAGTTTCTTGATGTTTGGGATTAACATGCAGTACAATGTTGAGCCCATAGTAGATATTCGATAAGTGTTTGTAGAAAAAATAAAATTTTCGAATTGACTATTCGAGATGGATTGGTTAGCTTTAATTTGCTCCATGAAAATAGGCTGCTTTCCTAAACTTATATGCAGTTTTGCAACTTTTCTCTATAAGTCATAACTAAACCCAGGCCTCTTAAGTACAGATGTACCTGAACCAATCTATCACCAGTTCTACAAAAATGATTTTAAAGTTGTCCAAAGATTATTCTTTTGGATAAGTATATCATGCATTATTTGGTATTTAAATTAAATAGTAATTCACACATAAAAATTAAACTTTTCTAAAATATATAAAATTAAAAGTGAAAATAAAACACCTAACCTTACTACACATGACTGTTGTTGAATTGGGAATGTAGACAAGCTACTGCACCATAGACATACTTGCCAAGGTCAAGCTCAATTAATAGCCATCTCCATGAGCAGTTCACCTAGAGTACTGATTGGATGGACATGTTTACGTATCAGCCCACAAAACACCTGTAGACACTAAAAGCCCTAGACATATATTAGAGAAGAGGCATATAACTTAAAGAGCAACTAGACTTCCATATTTCCCCCTATTTATATATAGAGATAAAATTTGTGATGAATAAAATCTCAGTATTCATAAATATCCAAATAATAGCAGTAAAATATTTAAATCTTATACTTTCTAGATTATGAAAATAATTTTTTCTAGAACATAAATTACCTACTATTTCAGGGAAGGTAAATAATCAAATATCTTACGGATGAAGTATTAGATTTCTAGGTCTCCTTGTTTGCCCTTAATTAAAGTGTCTGTGTCATGTCTACTAAGGAATGCTCCTCATCTTCTTGTAGATTATAGAATTTAAATATTAAATATCACAGAGATTTTAAACATCACTAGTTCGCTGATTCTTTAAATCATTCACCAAATAGTGAGAGTCTCAATTTGTTTGTACTAGAGGTATAGAAGTAAAAAAGACAGAAATAGCCTGTCTTCATGTGATGAACATGAAAAAGTTTTTATACATAAAAAAATTGTTATGAAGGAACAGCTTAAGGCACTGTCATCGGTTGTAAAAGTTGAAAGGAACAAATAAGGAAAACAAAAGTACACAGCATGCTGGTATTTCTTGTGTCCTTTTTAAAGCTCTTTCATGCACCTAGAATGCCCCCTTCAGGGGGACACCACTGACCACAGGTTGGGCTAAGGGCACCATCTGTGCCCTCTTCTCCCACACTGTGCGCATGTTTGTACTTCTTTCATTGTCTTCACCCTGTTATTAGAAATTATCTCTTCATGTTTGTTTATATCTGTGAATCATACCCTTTATGAGGGCAGTGACAGATATTCATCTTCCAACCCGAATCACTAACAATTTAATTGAATAAGTAGGTTACTTCTTTTGCTGAAGATTGAATTTTTGGGATGAGGTGTGATGGAAAGGAAAAGCTTCACTTTGGGGGAGAGAGAAAGACTGAATTCTACTCTTAGGCTGCCACCAACAAGTTTGTTGTGGGAACTGAAAAGAGGGACATGATGCAAACTTGGGTGCCTGCTTTGGGCACTGAATTTTGACAGATGCTTTGGTATCCTGCATTTCTTCCTCTGAGCCCACGTCTGATTACAGTCACAGCTTTGGGGGACATTCCCTGAAGTTCAGACTCATCTTCTGTGAGCATGAAAACCTCTACTCCCATCTGAGTCTTCTCTGATATCACTCTGGAGGAAGGGTTGGGGTGCCTCATTACAGCCCAAAAACAGTGCAGGTCTAGGTACCCCACTTGGCCTTTGCTGCTGAGAGTAAGGTTGGGAGGGAGCACAGATTTTTTTTTACCTGTGGTACTTCCTGTGGGTGCATTGGTGTTTCTAGGTTGCTGGCGTCTCCAGAAAGTGGTCTGGAATATATGAGGCAAAGTACTCAAAACCCAGAGCCTAAACACCTAGAGACCTTACTGCTGTGTCTTCCATGGGTCTTGTGGTCCCTAGCCGGTCTTTCTTCTCTTCATCTTTTAGAGTCTACCTATGTTCGTTTTATATATGTCCCAGTTTTTCCTCCCACTATAGTTATCAGGAGAAATAGGGAAAAGTGTGTTTACTCCATTTTTCCAGGAGTAGAAATCTCTCTGATGTCTTTTAAGATAGAGTAGCTTTGAGGCCTTGGCAAGCATCTCCTATCCAGCCAACCTTTGGGGTTTAGTGGCTCAGTGGACTCTCGCCATACCCTCTCACCGTACCTTCCTATTGTCAGGTCGCCTGCTTTAGCTTTAACACTGAACCACTCAGAGGATTATCTGGCTGCATAAGATATGTGCCTCCCCCTGCCCACGCTGCTACCATGCTCCAAAACCACTTCCCCACTACCCCTTTACCATTACGTGCGTATCTTTCCTCATACTTATAGGTCCTTCGCAGTCCCTAGTCTATCTCTACACTGTTGAAAAATTGAATAAAAATTCTCTATAGTCTCGAGAATGAGTACTAAAAGGGATAACAATAATCTCGAGTATGCTATAATTTGACATGTTCTAATATTTATTCAGGGCAAACTTAAATTTATCATGTAGAGATTTCATTTTTAAATGAGTTTATTTGAATTTTACAAAACCACTGTTTTCTCAAAAGAAAAAGGTTTAATTCTCTGTAAGAAAACCATGGTGTGTGTGCTATCTGTTGAATAGTAGAGAAACACTAAATAGTGTTGGGAATAATAGAATAAGTGAAAAAAATCTCAGCTTAACTACTGTCTCTATTTTCTTAGAAAACTGCTTGTGTAACTATTTTATATTCCAAATGCCTCAGTATTCACCATCATTATTGTTTTTTATCCTGGCATTGAGAGTCAAGAAAGGCCAGACAGAAAGAATGTGAAATAGAATGGTTACTAATGCAGAAAGTGTGTTTAACCCCAGAACCCTAACATCAATTGAACTAATATTATGGCTTCATGATTTTATTTCAAAAATAATTCCCCGCCGCCCCCGCCAACTGTCTAACTAGCTACTTCTTGCTACCAGCCTGTCTCAGGGGATGTGTACTGACTGGAAATTTTGAAAATCTGTAAAAGTGTTTATTAAATTTTGAAAAATTAGATTAAACACTAACAATAAGCAATCATCATTTTCATGTTTGTTGAGCAATTGCTCCTAGTTGAACCACAAACTCGGGCTATAAATTCAGAAGAAAGGGCAAAAGTGCAGTAAGTTGTTTACATGGATAACACATTTGTAGATACTAAAAAAACAAATAAATCAACCAATCAACTAAACAAACCTTAAAGAAAACCAAAGAGAACATGAAAATAACAGAACAAGTCCTAATATACCTGGAGGAGAAAAAAGTCATAACAACAGTGCATGTTAAACACAGTTCTTTTCTGAAAGTTTGTCCACTTTTTCTCTTTATATAACTTTTCTCCTTTAAATTTAGGATGGCTCAAAGGCAAGAGGGATGACATGTCAGTTCTTCACTTACAAAAGAAACCTGAGAGTGTGGAAAGATCTTCAGGATTTATATCCTCCAACTTGCCTGCCCAGTGAGGAAATCCCTTCTCAACATCATGTCTGTCTAAACTAGAACAGGGGCAGAGAACTGTTCCTACTTTGATGCATGCCACTTTTTTGCTAGCTTCAATTGTTGGAAAATGTTTCCTCGTACTGAGCTGAATTGTTCCTCCATATTCTCATTTGGTTATAGGGAGCAATTCTGGGTCTCTGTCATATGATGAGCTTTAAATGCTTTCTTCTTCTGTAGGTTAAATATTCCCAGGTTCTTTCCTGGTCCATTTTGACAGCTCTTCTAGGCATTGTACCATCGTGATAACTCCCTTCTTTAAAATGCTTCCATTTAAAAAAAATGCACCTACTAAAATATGATGGGAAATTTGATTTAAGAAAATTTTAATTCAGGGAATAGTTTTTAGGCACTTATAATGTGTTGGACATTGTCGAGCCCTGGAACCATCAGTGAACACAGCTATCTGCCCTCCTGAATATCACCATTTAGTAAAGACAGACATTCAATGAGTAATTACAACTGTGATGAATGTTAAGGAAGAGGCTGTGTTGTTGTCTAGAGCAGGGGGAATTTAATTAATTCTGGAAGATGATGGAAGACCTCTATGATGAAAAGATGTCTAAGCCAAGACTTAAAGCATGAGCAGAAATTAGCTAGGAAAATAGAAGTCCAGGCAATAGAAGTGGTCCATGAGGAAGACTTGGGGTAGAGAGGTGTCCCAAAAGTCAAAGGAAGAGAGCATTTAAGAAGAAGATTCTAAGTGGAGAGGGTCTTGGATTGCTGCCACCATTGGATAATGGGGGACTCAGCTGTTCAGAAAGGAACAAACCTTTTGATTCTCTTCTCTCTTCTACCTAGCTTTCACACTGTCTCCTTTACTTATGTATGATAGTTTTAACAACTCTCCTGGTTATGTGAACATATGATCTTGAAAATAAGTGCTTTAAAGATTTCGCTTTTGGAAAAAGTGATCAAGCAGACAGTCTCTTTTCTTCCTACTTAGCTGTATTTTTGTGCTACAGTGAAAAATTAGATAAAGAACAAAAATTTTTCAATGAATTTGGCAACAAGGAATTCATTGGTGACATTGCAAAGAGCCCTTTGAGGCTTAGTTGGAGAGAAAGCCAGGCTGCAGTGGGTTGGGGGGTAACTGGTAGGTGAGCTGGTGAATACAGAGAATGCAAACACCCTAAAGAGTCTTAGCTATAGAGGGAAGAATTGAGATAGGGTAAGTGCCTACAGGAAAAGAGGAATAAAGGAATGCTAATTTCTTTTTTTGAGAGGAGAGACTATGCCAAGACTAAATATTGTTGGAAGAACACTACTATTTAGGGAAAAGTAGAAAATATAGGAAAAATAGGTTCCTCAAAAGGTTGCCTATCTTTGACTTTTGTTTCTGTTTTGGTTTGGAAGGCAAATTTAAAACATAAGTAATGACTATGTATGATAAGACATCCTATAATAAGTAACCTAGTTGTATGACGAAAAGCAAAAAAGAGAAAAAAAGACAATTTGGTAGTATATATTGAGGTGACAATACATTCAAAAGGTAGTAGCAAGCCTAGATATTAATTTGGACTGGAGGTTTAGAAACTGAAAAGATTTAGAAGCTTGCCTCCTTTACTTTCAAACCATTCGATTTTGAGCAGGTGACAGAGCCTTTTGAAACCTGTGCTTTCCATCTGGAAAAAGAGGATCATGACGCTGAACTCAGTTTTTTTTTGTGTGTTTGTCAAGAAGAGATAGTTCTTGGAAAACTCCTACTATGGTTATTGTACAATAAATGATAGTTCATAAAAAAATTTAACAGAACGTGGGACTTGAATGACAGAAAGACTATTACTCTATCACGCTTTGCACATAGTAGGTGTTCATGAAAAAAACTGGGGCAATGGAAGAAAGGGGAAGTGAAATGCACATTGAGAGCAAATATATGAAGCACTAAGAACATATGTGAGGGCAGATGACAAATTAGTTGGGTGGACAGGACATGCAGCAAAATTTCATCGTGTTTGTGATATTAGGAAAATCTGGAAAATTGAGTACTTGGATATGAACTCATAAACTATAATTCGTGATGTATTAATTATATTATCTGTTATAACAGGTACATATCTTGGTCCAAAATAAACCAGAAGTATAAGAAATATAACTTTATTCTACATATCAACCAAAATCCCCCCAACCCCCTACTGCATGCGCTCAGATAGGAGCGAGGAGGGTTTATCTGCCGGTCTCGGCCTCGGTTTTCCTCAGCTAGAGCTCCAGCTCCTTGCCCTCTAGCTGGCACGGAGCCATCTGCTGGGCCACGCTGGCCTGGTCTTGAAGCGATGTACACAAGACGCTGCCCTGATGGACTTGCTCCTTCAGAAGACTGCGAATTTTGACATTCTTTTTCCTTTCATCGTATTTTTTTTCTGAATTTTCTTTGATCGTTTTTTGCTTAAAATCTCTTCCTCCTCAGGAGTCAGCTTGGTCCCCTCCTTGCGGCCCAGGGGCAGGGCAGTGCGGGGTGGGGCTGGTACCCACGAGGTTCTCTTCTAGGGTCTCCATACGGACCAGTGGGTTGCTGCATGCACGTAGACAACAGCAATAATCCTTGTTTTGCGAGTACAGCGCTGGGAACCCCAGAAGCTCGCCATGAACAGCCTCAAGGCACAACACTGCTCGTTGCCCCTGGGCAAACAGACTGCGCGACTGTGCGCGTAGGCAGCCGAGGATACGAGCTCGTATTTTCGCTTCTTGTGGTTGGGCTTTCTCTTGCCCCCGGTCTTAAAGCGCTTGTGCCAGCTGTCCTGAGAGATGCCCATGGTTGGCACCAGCTGGAGAGAGCTCAACTAAAAATTTTAGATCTCCGATTCCCCAGGACATCAGACACTAAAACTGTTTCTTTTCCCCCTCGCTTGTGTCTCAGTTTCAGGGAAATTTATGTAATTTCAGGGTGTTGTAGGACCCATCTTGTCTTTGAGTCATCTGTCCACACAAATATTTGCTGACCACTGATCCCATGCGGTCCTTGCTCACTGATCCATGTAGTAAATTGCACAGACAGCTCTCATTCTTGTCCACTTAGAATCAGTGGGTCTCTTTGCTACATTCATACCATGCTTGAGAACTGGGGCATCATTCTTTTGCTGCCATAGTATTCCCTGGCAAGGGACATACCCTGGCACATATCTATGACTTCATTTGCCTTGATGCCTAACCTGTGACTTCATCATTTCTATATCACTTATATCACAATCTAAGAAGAGGGGCACATATCCACATTTGTTCTCTGTCTCCTAAACCGCATCAGAGTCTTGCTGCCTCTTCGAAGTTCTAATATGGGAAACAGGGTCAATGTTCTCTTTCTCTAAACCCCCATACTTTTTCTTTTGCTCTTCCCCAGCCTAGCAGATTATTTCCCTAGTCTCTAGGGGAAATCCCTCCCTGTTTAAATCTTGATGGTTTCCCCCAGATGCATTTTTGCCCTTAAACCAATCCTTTTATGGGTTTAGGATTTTGGAAAATATAAACCAAAGACTTGTAGGAAGTTTCTGTTTTCCCCCCACCCTGTCACACCCACATCCTCAGGAAATAACTCAGAATACACTATTTGCCTGAGTTGGGTGAGCAGGTGGGAAAGGGAAAGTGGGAACTTGAGGGAAAAATTTATATTTCAACATCTTGTGATAATGATAGTACATTGCATTGCCTTATAATTGGCTATACAAATTGAAAATTGGTAAAGACCCTAAACTGGTTATTTCAGTTTGGCCAGTCTCATTCAGCAGTGTACTTCAGCACATTTTTATTCATCTGTATCCTTCATCCATATTATTTGAAAAAAAAAAAATCTGTACAAATTCCTTTAGCTCAACTTATGAAAATTCAGATTAGTTGGCAAAAAATTAAGGTCTGGCAATCACTCATCTGAGATCGTAATGGCAACGTTTTAAGATGGTTATACGGGTGTTAAGCTCATATTTTACAAAGGAGGTCACCACAATCCAGACTTTCTTCTCTTGGAAGAGTCCTGAAGAGCCAATATTGATTTCTGTCCAAGGTTTCTTGGTCACTTCCCAAGGGCACAAAATTACTTTTGGCAGTTTTGTGCTAAGTAGTATAGCATATCCTATTTTTACTTAAAATTTTATTCAATATAAAAATCAATGAACAGATTGGTAGATTTTCACATTTAGTCATTGCCTTCATGGAAATAAATCTGTGATATAAAGAACTGACAAAGTATCAGGATAGGTTTCATTTAAGAGCAGATTTTTTTTTTTTTTTTTTTTTTAATCTAAGGAATGTTATATGGGTTTGGGATTGATTTTTTGCCCTAAACAGCTTCTCTACTAGATCTCTTCTCCACACCGAGCTTCAGGTAGTTTAGCATCCCCAAAGAGATGCCTGTAGGATTTGATGTTCTAGCATCAGCATTTTCAATGACAGCACAATACGATTGGAGATTAGCAAGGGGATGATTACTCATGGCATGAGTATTCAATATTGCTTTCTAAATGTCCAAATAAATATTTGGTTCTAGGCTTTGGACATAAAACTCCTATGCTATAGAGAGGAATTCATAATGAAAAGCGGCACAGCCCTTTTGGAGAGTTTATAGAAGAAGCTCGTGGTCTGTGCTACTTGTAAGAGCCATGGGTGAGAGCAGATATAGGACTTTTTGTCACCCACGATAGCAGCCGAGATGTGGTGAAAATATACTTTTACTCACGGAAGAATTAGAAAATGCCAGGAGGTGCAGACTTTCCAAACTACCTAACTTACAATGCCTGCCAAAAAGTGTTAGTCGATTAAATGTCTGTGGTAGCATCTGTAATGACGAAAATTATTATTACGTTTGAGTCAGAACTTCACAGAGTGGCCAACTATAGGTCTTACCATAAAATTATATTTAAAGTCAGAATGGTAGAGTTGAAATTTCAGGAGTCAAAGAGACCAGAATGAATTTGGACCCTGATACCTGATAAGTCTGAATGGGGGTGAATTATTAAATCCACTTGAATATCAGTTTTGTGATGAAGATAATAATAACTTTCTTAAAGATTAGTTGAGAAAAGAAATATGAGGTCACCTGGCATAGATTTAAGGCTCAATAACTTTTAGGTGGGTCTTTTTAGGTAATTTTTCAATTACTTCACTATCCCCATTTCTAATATCCTTGAAACAATTATAGGCTCTTAATAGAGTTTAGAGTAAAAAGGACATGCCTTTCTACCTGATTTTTAATTTTATTTTTTAAACAATGAATGTCATTTCTCTCCCAGGTTTCTAGTATGGTGGAGAGGATAGGTTTTCAGATTTGTGCATGTGTTTTCCATTTCTTATTTCTGCCTCTTAGAGTTTAAGAGATGGGTGTCTGTCATAGGAGAGGAAAGAAAACTGTGGTGAGTCAGCTCTGTTCTCAGCAAAGTAGAGGGAGTGTGAATTGCCTAATGAGGGCCAGGCTTTGAATAATGTTGCTCTAGAGACTCATCCATTTGCGAGAACACATTGGCTGCTCTTACTTGGCACTGACAATCTGGAGGATAGTCTGCATTGGTCAGTTTTCAACTGGATATTTAGTCCACATGGGCACGCCAGCCTCCCATTTCCAGAAACCTCTCTGGGTCATTTGGCATTGCTTTACTTTGTGCAGGAAAGAAGCTAACCATCTGAGTAGTTGCTTTTGAAAAACTCTCAGATTTGATTGAAGAATCACAGATTTTTATCTTTAGGAACCATTTTATCTTTTGAACATTTAATCATTCATTTATTCGTGCATTCAAATGTTTATTTATTCATGCATTATATATCCCTGCATTCAAGAAATAAGCTAAATGCTGGTACAGGTAAGGCACTTTGCCTAGGAAAATGCTCACTATGCCCATTGAAATTGTGGGAATCCTAGTTTTTATTAGGGTTCTCCTGAGAAAAAGAACCAATATGTTGTTTGTTTGTTTATTATAAAGAATTGGCTCATGCGGTTATGGAAGTTCTGGAGGCTGAGTAGCCCCCAGATCTGCAGTTGGCAAGCTCGAGACCAAGAATAGCTGATGTTTCAGTTGGAATTTGATGGCAGGAAAAGACAGATGTCCGGGGTCAAGGCGGTCAGGTGGGAGGCGTTTTCTCTCATTCGTGGGAATGCCAGTTTTTCTGTTCTATTCAGGCCTTCACCTGATAGGATAACACCCATCCACATTAGGGAGTGCAATCATCTTTACTGAGTTTACCGAATCAAATTTTAATTTCATCAAGAAACACCCTCACAGACATGCCAAGAATAATGCTTGAGCAAATATCTGGGAATTCTGTGGCCCAGTCAAGTTGAGACGTAAAACTGACCATCGTACCATATTTTTGTTGTTGTTGCTGAAATAATAAAACATTGAACTCAGTGAAACATCATAGTATAAATCAAAACTTGTCTTTAGAACTTTTTTTTTTTTTAGAGTTTGGTAATTCCTCTTCGGAGAGCCTGTCATAGCCTCAAAGCTCTAAGATTTATTTTATGTTTTTCTCAAAATTCCAAGTACTCCTAAAAGTTATTGACCATCACATCCTGCTTTAGAATTCTTCTAAAATTTGTCTATTTAACTGGTATTAAAATATTCAAATATAAATCCAGTCCCAGGAAAAAACAAATGTTATTTCAATTTTCTTAAATTGATCAACATTTTTGAGGACTGTGCTATATAAGAGAACATTTGTTTTTACATCATATGTTCTCGATAAATATTTCCCACCTCCCCATGTGCAGACTTTCCACCGGCGTGATTATCTCTATCCTATTGCTATAAAGCAACTCCCACACCAAGAAAACTGCCTTAGATTTTTATATATTTTAAAGCAGATTCATAAAAAAAAAGAGGTTCCTTGCCCTTTTGTAGAGAGAAAAAAGGAATTAATATATTTAATACTATACATAGAAGTATGAACATAAAGTGAACTTCACATATCCTGAATCTAATGACGTATCGTTTTCACTCTTTTATGGTTACATTACATGTAATCATATTTAATCAGAGGTTACTTATAAAAGTGAATCCTTGGTTAAACATGTTGTTTTCTCCAACTCTGTCTCCTACCCTCAGGCCCCCTCTGTCTTCTGTTCTCACTGCCAAATTCACGGTCCCCACATGGCTCTTGCTTTAAGCCAAGGGGCTGTGGCCCTGGGAATTGGCATCATTCATCCTTAGAATACACCTCAAGATTAGAAATAATGTGACTTCAACTGAAGTGTTATGTTAACCCTTATGTTGTTTCATTTATGCTCTGAATGGCCTTCACTCAATTGATAGGGACAAATTCAAATTAGGAGAAAAAAGATTATTAGAAATTAAATTTGTTTTATGTTTATATAGCAATGAATCACACCTAAATGAATAACTTTTTTTTTTTTTTAATCCTTTACTCCAAAGCTGGCCCTAAATATAGCTGGAATAGTTAACAATCATATATGTGATACTACCTGAGTGATATAAAACCCATGTGCTGCCTAATATATTCTTCCTATGTTCTGACTTGTTAATTATACACACTCAGGTGGTAATTACCATGTGCCAAGCATGGATCTCAACCCCTTCTCTACTAGAAAACCCTGAAATAGTACCACACACACAACCTACACCCTGCATTCTCCAGGCGGAAGTTTTTTTATTATGCTTTCTCCAATGAACTCTTTTACTTTGTGGAGTAACTACCATTCGAAATCCCATCAGAAGACACAAATACCATTCTGGAAAACCATATATTTTAGAACAAGCCTTCTTAAGTCTCATTAAAAAATGCTTTCTTCCCGTTATGCCTTAGTCCAGTTAATGTGTTAATTAATGAATTTTTTATTTCAGTTATTAGAAATCTTATGCCCTTGTTCTAGGTCTCTGACACTTGACCACAAGACTTCCATCATAATTAAATTCCACCTCCCCACAGGCATCTAATGTTTTATAGTTAGTTGAATTTTATTTTGAGGGCTGAATTATAGACAGATCATTGTTTCTGAAATTAGTTGAGACTCAATTTGTATAAAATAAAAAATATTAATCCCATGAAATCAATATTAGATTAAAATTCTTTTTAGAACATTTTTATATAAGATGATTAAACTTAAATTCAGAAACGAAAGTTTTGTTTTTTTTTAATGGAACACTTATTCTAAGTAAGACTGTTAAAAGATTACATTGCACGATTAGAAATTTCAAAGATAAGTAATGACATAGCTTGGACGTTCTTCCAGTGGGTAAATTGAGACATAATAAATTTCTGAGATAGGTATACATTATAGAGGTATAGTTTGAGTTTTCAAAAGTTTCAAAAAGAAGCCATTAATCTCTGTCTCTTGTATATTATAATGTAGAATGTATTCATATCCAGATTATCTCTTTAGGTGGAATGCTTGATTTGAATGAGATATGCTATAACCACATAAGATCTGGAAAGAGTTAATATTTTTGGCATTTGAGGTGGTATTGGCCTTGCACTTTCTACAACATTTATAATTTTCCTTTTGATTTTGCAGCGATACTTGTGTAGGCTTAATTTATTTCTCCTATTACCTCTCTGGAATTGAGAGATAAGATGAGGCCTGGAAAAGTTCCCCAACACAGTCAGTCAAGTTCCTGCTGACTAATTCTGTGATCACGAGAACAGTCTCTGAGTCCTTGAGGCCGAATGCTGCGGTGCAGGCTCTTCTTGGAGTTGAGAGTGTGGTTTCTAAGGGACTTGGTCTCAGTGGATGAGGAGAGAATCTAGCAGACCTCTAGTCACAAATTCACAAACCATTTTGGTGGTGGGAGATGTTGGTGTGAGTGAAGGGTCTGTGGGTGTGATGAATGCCAGAATGACTCATGGGGGAGGGGGGTGTTGGCAGGACTCTCAATCAGATGACACGTGCTGTACTTTTCATATGAGATGCTTGGAAAGCCCCCCACATGGAAGAAAGATAGGTCGATGTTGTCTCTTCAAAAAGAACTGTGGTAAAGAAATGCATTTTCATTTTCAAAAATCCTGATAATCTCTGAAGGAATATCTAACTAGTCACTGTATGGGAGCCTCCTTCCTCCCCCAAACATTGCTATTTATCTTCCCTCTTAGAGAACTGAACCGCCTCTTACTGCCACTTGAATCACAGGGAGACCTAAGCCAGGGTCAGCATTTAATTTCTTCTCTCAGCTCAAAGAGATATGTGTGTGCCTCAGCTACCCACCCACTTTCTTTATTTTATATATTTTTGAATATTATTTTGAAAAGTAAATGAGTTTGGAAGTCTTGCTTCCCCCAACCCCAGAATAAAGGTAGTAACTTCACATTATAGGAAAGTTGGAAAAGTAAAAAAAAAAAAAAAAAGGAAAATTGTTTATGGTTTTGTTCAACCAAAGTAAACCATTGCTGATTGTTAGTAGTTTTTTTTTTTTTAAGTCCAAACTTCCTCATACCATATTCCTTGTCCTGTATACTTGTCTCGCCACTTTTAATGTTGGGTTTTATCTTATATTTAAAACTCTTTTAAGCTTGCAGTGTTATTTACAACAGCCAAGATATGGAAACAGCTTAAGTGTGTCCATTGATTGATGAATGGATACAGAAAGTGTGAATATATACTCAGCCAGAAAAAAAACAACAACAATGAAATCTTGCCATTTGTGCCAACATGGATGGACCTGGAAGGTATTAGGCTAAGTGAAATAAGTCAGACAGAGAAAGATAAATACCATTTGTTTTACTTAGAAGTGAATATGAAAAAGAAAATAAACAAAACAAATTAAGACTCATAGATACAGAGAATAGATTGCTGGCTGCCAGAGGGGAGGGGTCTAGGGTGTGGGCAAAGTGGGTGAAGGGGGTCAAGAGGTACAAACTTCCAGTTATAAGATAAATCAATCATGGGGAGGTGATGTACAGCATGGTGGCTATATTCAATAATATCGTATTGCACATTTGAAAGTTACTAAGAGAATAAATCTTAAAAGTTCTCATCACAAGGATAAACATTTTGTAACTTGGTATGGTGACAGATGGTATAAAAATATCGAATCATTATATAGCATACCTGAAACTAATATATTATTATATGTCAATTATACTTCTATTAAAAAATAAGAGTTTTATATGTTCACTTTAGATAATTTGGTAAATGAAGAAATGCATACAGAAGCAGAAAAAAATATCCACCACCAATGTTAACATTTTGGAGTATTTCTCTACAAATCGTGATTCATTGTCAGTTAGCATGAAAGAAGGTTTCCTTTATAACCAAAAACTTTTATAATCATTATGAATGAAAGTTGAATAAGGATCTATAAAAAAAAATTTAAGAACAATGCCTCTAAAGTATTTCCAATAGATTAATTGTCAAAGAAACAAAGCATGGACCATCTTTGAGAATCCTGAATCCTAGAGTGACTTCCAACAGTCCTGCTTCCTCTCCCTTCCTTTCTCAGGCTTTGATCTCTAATAAACATCTTGCACTCATATCCATCCCCAGCTCTCCTTCTAGACATCCCTACCTGTGACACTCAAAAGAAACTGAAAGACTTTAGTCTCTTTTTGATTTTCCTCCAAATTCCTGCAACTATAGATTCCCTGAAAATATACCAGATTTTCAGAAAAGAATGGTACCTTGTATTTTTTAGTCCTTTAATGTACTTCTTACTAGCTTTGTTTTTGTTTTCATAGGCTCTCTGCCTTGTCTATAGATCACAAGGAATAGTTCAAAACATAGGCAATGATTATTTTCCACATAATGGAGAGTATTGAGTATCTACTTAAGGAAAGGCACATATCAAATGCATTTTCTGTTGTTAATAAATAAGACTGGATGAATGAATTGTATTTCTGTTATATTAGCAAACGAATTAAAACCTTGAGGCTTTCCTCTGGAGTACAGGATTTAAACTCAGAATATAGAAAACCTCATACCTGCATCCCAGAGCACACCTGAAATAAGATGAGGAAAACAAAGATCCCAAGATCTGACAGTGTTTGGGGAGAATCACAGCTTTAATGAATTTCAAAATTCAGATTCTTTAGTTAGAAAGCTTTTATTTAACTTTCCAAATAACCCTGCATTTCCCCTAGATTTCCTAATGAAAATTTACCAAGAGAATGATTTCAGTAGTTTTTCATTATCCATGATCAGTGCCGACAAAATCATTTAATATTTCGATTACCCAGGGAAAGCCACATGTGATGATTAATTGACATAATTTTCTATGCGATTAACAAAACATTCCATTTATTGGTCTTAAAATGTGATTTTTTTCTTCTCTCTTTACTATCCTGTCTCCCTTCCTCTTTCTCTCGCTTTTCTCCCTCCATCCTCTATTTTGTTTTATAGAATTTTAAAGAGGACCTTCAGGGTATAATATTAATATGCATTATATTATTGAGATATTACATATTGAATTACAACTTCATCCATCATATTTATCCAAGATTTAAAAGAGTGTGTTTGTTTTAAATAAATTTGTTTTAAAATAAATATGTCCCAGTCTAATTATCAAATACTATTTTTAAACTAGTTCATAAGAGATTTCGTGTAGAAATCAACTCCCAGTCATGCTTACGAGCTTCCTGGAATTATAGCTATTGAACCAGAGGCTCTAGGAGGTGGTTTATCGAGAAAGCCTAAATTCTGACAGCTTTGGATATTTTCTCTCTGAGAAGGTGTGAAGACTGATGAGCATTATTTCTCCCAGTGCTGAGCTTCTTTTTTCCAGGTAGGTGTTTTGATGTATGTATATAGAACGAGGGAAACTAAACATCCTCTGTATTCTCTTAGATTTGATTCTGGTTATACCAGTGAATAGAGATGAGACATTAATGATGTAATAGCGATTTGGACTCTGATTAGTGAGCCGTGTGAGGCAGAAGTAAATCTAATGGTTTTAGTTACAACGCTGGTATAAAACAGAGGGGATTTTACAGTGAGCAGCTGTAGGGTTTCATCTCAGAGTCACCAGCCCTTGTTTGAGTGACACACAGTAGAGGGTCCCACCATCCCTCTGCCTTGTTAAGCAGCAGAATTTTACAAGCAGCTTAAATCTTTACAGAAATGAGAAGACGGTAGGACGTCAATAGCAGAATTTGCATTAGGGCCAAAACGGTGTCTCGAGGGCAATTTGTTCTCTTTTGTAGCGATCTGGAGGCATTTTTCAGTTTCAGTGTCTGACATAAGCAGGGGTGACTCGTCACCTGCCTGCACAGGTTTGCATGGAGGCAGTAGGGGCTCTGAGGAAGGGCATCATGAATGAGCTTATGAATGTGAGTCAGGAGTCCTATGGTTTGAGAAGTTCTAACAACTTAAATACTTTAAACTATTCAGTCTGTTACCTGCATTAACATGTATTAATATGCCTACGTAGGCTAATGCCACTTATTGTATGCTTAGACACTTAGACATATGCTTAGACAGCTTAGAAACTGTCCATTTGAAAATATGAGGCAAATGGCTACCTTAAGGATCAAAAGCACTGAGATCCCCCTTCTGGAGTGTTACTTATGGTTAGAGAAGTATGGAAGATAGGATCCAAAAGTATTTTGGGGGGCAGATTGTAGAGAAGTCTTCAATTCAATGCTGTAATATAAATATCTCACTAAAATATTGATTACATGTTGAAACCATAACATTTTGGATATATTGGGTTAAATAAAATATGTTATTAAATTTAACTTCCTCTGATTCTTTTTTAAAATGTGGCTACTAGAAAATTTAACATTACACACGTGGCTTTCATCGTGTGTCCACCGGAGAGCATTGCTCTAGATCATGTTCACAGGTAGTTATCGGTGACAACATGGGAACAATTGAAATCCATGGGGAAGATATAGAAAGGGAGGTAGATGGCGTTGAGGACATAATCGTGGAGAATGTCTGCCTTTATAGGTCTAGAAGGAGGAGGAGGCTGGGAAGGAGCTACAGAGTAAACAGGAAAGGTGATGAAGAAAGTGCCATCACAGGATGAGAGGAAAAAGGACCATTAGGGAGGAGGGTCTAGCAAACAGGAATGCATTTAGTAATTTGGCATAATTCTACTGTGGTTGGAGAACATACGGAGGTTTTTACCCCAGAAAGCGAAATGATTAAATTTAAATTTTTAAGAAGGTGATTTTGACAGTAAAATAAAGAAAAGATTGGATTGAGGGAAAAGCTGAAGTCCAGGTGGCTAGTTAGAAAACCGGGGACTAAGAATAACCCCAAAGCCCTTAAACATCTATAAAGCTGAACAAAAAATAATTGTTTTCACTTTGAGAGAGAACTTTGTATTTATTTTCTTGCAGTGAAAAATGAAGTGAGGTTTTAGTAATTTAAAGCATGTGTCTTTTGTTTATAGAATCCAGGAAAATGGGTTGCAATGAAAATCAGTGTCACAGATGATTAAAGATGCTTTATGTGGAAAAAATAGAAAGATGTAAAGAAACTAAGGACACGTAAAAACAAGGGATTTCTAAGAAACAAAGGTTGTCTTTTTATATCCTTGTCCTATACTGAAAAAAATAGAAAAGAACATTATTCCTTATCCTTGAAAACATGACAGTAGAAAAGAATGGTTTCTAAAAAGAGTTCTCCTTGAGGCTCTGGCTCCATAACTTATGACCATTTCAGGTACTTCTAAGTATTTACAAATCGAACTTATATGTCCTAGAATGTCCTTTAAAGTGGAGATTTTGGTATATAAATTGATTTATTTTGAACAGATTGAAATCTATAAAAGTACAAAATTCAGAGTGTGAAGTAAAGATGAGCTGAATGTTTTGAAGGTATTTGGTCCTGTTTAAATTCATGTCATAAAATCTTCGCCATTAAGTTTAAATGAAAACAGGAAGCATGATGGTATCAAAAAATCAATGGAAGTGTTTAGATGAGGGGACTAAACAACAGGGAAGTGGCTGATCAATTAAAGACATTTGGAAAATAAGTCTAGTTGGAGCACCACATGAATTAGACTCTCTCCTGGACACTACATATACAGAATTAGGAGAAAACCCATGTCTGTTGCAATAATAATAACAATAATGATAATAATAATAAGCAGCAGTAGCTAACATTTATTAAGCATATATTATGTACCAGGTAGTGTTTTTGTATTTATAAGTTTTTACTCATTTATTTATTATAATAACCTCATTAAATAGACATTATTTCAATCATGTTATAGATGAAGCACAGCTAGATTAGGTAATTTGCTCAAGGTCACATTCTGCATATAAGTGAAATCATATGGTATTTATCTTTCTTTGTCTGACTTATTTTGCTCAGCTAGCCCACTGTATCATACTGGCTCCTCAAACGTTAAGTAGACACAAGTTGTATCAGGCAGCATTGGCTGGGTTATGTTGTGGTAACAAAAGACTCCAAAAATCTCAGTGGCATCGGACAAGAAGAGTTTTTTTTATTTAAAAATTTTTTTTTTATAACTCCATCACAGGACACTTCCTCTGCTTCATTTTTGGAAGCAGCCCTTGTAGGACATTGTTAGTCTTTTGGCAGAGAAAATATCCATATGATGGCTCTTACAGCTTCTACTGGAAGTAGAACATATCACTTTCTCTCACATGCCTTTGGCCGAAGTAAGTCATGTGGCAAGCCTGTCAATGGTGTGAGAAGTGTAATGCTTCTGCAGGGAGCACTTTTGTGGTAAGAAGGCTCATGGGAAGGGTTTTTTTAATTTTTGTATTTTTTAGTCATATACATCTTTAGCTTTACAACGAGGAGAATCAAAAAATGATTGATTTGACTTTGTTTCAGAGCAAGGAATTCTTGGGCTGTCAGTATTGAATGGGGAGTGACAGGTTAGCAGAGAGTCATGCAAATGAAACTGAGACCAGCTACCCTTCTCGCCATGACTAGTAAGGGCAGCTAGACCACAGCCAAAATCCTTGCTGAGCAAGGCACCTGGGAGGAAGGCTGAATTTCAATAATATATCAGGTCACACGAGACAGAGGAAAGAACTGACCTGGGTTGAGAGCTGGTAGGAAAGGGCAGGCAGATCAAACAAGGAGACACAATCCCAGAATCTGGTGAAGGCTGAAGCTTCAGCTCAGTCATCAAGGAAGAAAAGCCAATTTTTTTTAGCATTATTTTATTTTATTATTAGTTTCAAGTGTACAGTACATTGGTTAGACATTTATATAGTTTATGAAACAATCCCCCCAATTACTCTATCAACTCTCTGGCTCTACACGTAGCCATTACATTAATGCTGACTGCATTCCTTATGCCGTGCTCCCCACCCCCATGACCATCTCTCAGCTACTAATTTGTACTTCTTTAGCCCTTCATCCCATTCTCCCAGCTCACCTCCCACCCCCGCCACTCCTCTCCTCTCTGGCTGTCACCAGATTGTCCTCTATATTTGTCTCCTTTTGATTAGTTTGTTCTTTTTGTTCCTTAGATTCTGCATATAAGTGAAATCATACGATATTTATCTTTCTTTGTCTGACCCATTTTGCTCAGCAGAATAACTCTAGGTTTATCCATGTCATTGCAAATGGTAGAAAGAAAAACCAATTTTTGAGGGGGTGGATCCATGTCTTGGATTCCTATGTCTGAAAAACTCTCCCCTCTGTGATTTCCTAGGGAGTGTGCTATGAACTGATGGACATTAATGTATGTTAAAGAGAGACAGTTATCGTCAGTCTTATTTATTAAAATGGGGTAAGATGATGGACACAACTATATCTATACAAAACGAGCAATTAAAACAGAAACCCAAGCAGGCAGTGAGGTAGAACAGACATATTAGAAAATGGAAAGAACATTTTAATTGTTGAGATAATGTTAAATTCAGTATGAATTTATTAGATTAATTGCTCATTTTCATGCAAGTAAATCTGGTTTAAAAGACTCTAAAGATACTTCCACAGAGATGTAAATTGTTCTTGATGGATACAATAAAAGCAAGTAATGATCCCTTTTTAGAACGTAGAATAAATTCACATCAGGTAAAGGTAAAATATTTAGAAGTACATAAGACAATTTATTTTCCTTTCCAGCACTAAAGAGCTGTAAAAACTGTAGCAATGACATCTGAACATTTAAGAAATCAAGACCCCCTAAAAAAGATTTAATCTCATTACCCATATATGCAATTTTTCTAACTTTTTTGCATTCCTTATATTCTTTTCCTACATATATATAAATTGTGTAATTATATATATTTCAAAATTTTATCGTAATACAGCATTTTTCATACACAACTTGCCAGGTTGTAGTAGTCTTTATGATTATAATGGTTGCAAAATAGTCCACTGCATAGGATTAACAATTTAATTATTTTCTTGTTATTAAACATTTAGTTTCTTTGAGTTCATCATCATTAATAAAGCTGCAGTAGATGGCTATGTAGAATATGTGTATTTAATAAACGTGTATTTTTTGTTGCAGTATAATTCCCAAACTGAGATTCCTAGGTTAAAGGTTATAAATGCTTCATGATTACAGGTGAATTGACTTAAAAAATAACTACATTAATTTAACATTAAAATGTGCATATAATTCACTATACACTCACTTCGTTTAGGAATTACATTTAAAGATTGTATAAATTGACTAATTAATAGAAAAATATGGTACTCTGTGTTAATTTGCGCTTTTAAATACTTGCAAGGCTGAATATTGTCCCATGTGTATGTTTACCAATAGCACGAGTCATAATTCATTCATTCACTCATGTTTTTCAGTCACTGGACAGATAAACTTTTGAGCACCTACAATATGCGAGGCACTTTTTGTTTCTAAGCACACAGAAGTGGAGAAAACAAAAATCTCTGCTCTTATGAATTTTATTTTCTAGGGTAAAGAAGACAATACATAATAAATAAAATTATGTAGTATGTTGAATGTTGTAACTACTTTGAAAAAAATAAAACAGGATATGAAGAATAAGGAGTTTTTGGGAGGAAGTTGCCTTTGTCAACAGAGGTGTCAGTGATAAACAAATATTTCAACAAAGACTAGAATGAGGTGGGGCAGATCCTAAGTGGGTGTGTGAGGAAGGAGTGGTCCAGCCAGAAACACTAGCAGTCCCAGTCCTAATGGGGGCGTGTCTGACGTTTTGCAGGAGAGGCAGGGAGGTCAGTTCAGCTAGGGTGGAGTGAGGTCTTTGACTTTTACTCAGATGATGTTTATTTGGTGGAAGGAAAACCAGGAGAGAAAATCTAACTAAACCCAACAGAATACAGAGTTTCAAGAAAGAGATCGTCGCCAATGCCAAAATTAGCCAGCTATCCAGGTGGAAGACAATGGAAGAAAGACATCCACATTCAGTAAAGATGAAGGCAGCCAGATTCCATTGGCCAGAACTTAGTCACGCGGTCATACCCACCTAAAGAGTGGTGCTAAATGGTGTTTAGCTGTGAGCCCAGAAAGGAAGGGTACTGGTTGTTTGTGAAAAGTGCCAGATATGCCACATCCAGTTTATAATCAACTGCATCATGATCAACGGAGATTATTGGGAAACTATCCCGGGTCCTTCCCCCAAGTACAAGGTCAAATATCAAGGGCTGGGTCCCACGAATGTGTTTTCTGGGTGACTGTGTTGAGTATCCAGATTTGGAAATCACTTAATGAGCAATCTATCTTTTAGAAATAAAAATATATCAAAACATTTCTTAAAAAAAAAAAAAAAGGTCTTGAATAACGTAGTTCTGGCTATAGCACAGAAGAACCACCAGGTGGCAGAAGAACTCCATTCTTGTAAGCTTCTTGGCCGCTGCCTTGTTTCACTTTCTCTATTCCTCCACATAATTTTTTTTCCTGGTTTGTTGGCTTGAAATGTACAGCGATTAAGTTCATCAAAAGGATTGATTTTAGTATTCTACATAGATTGCAATATTAAAAAATGTATTTAGAAAAAATACCTATGGTATCATGTTGGTGAACTATTCGTACGTAAATAATGTCTTAAACATAAATTTTTTTTGTTTTATATATGAAGCAAAATGTGTTAACTGAATAAGACTATTAGGAAGTCAAATAAGGTCCTTTTTTTATTTTTTAATGAGTAATTTTCGAGGCAAAGATTATAGACATATTAATATTAATATTATGTATGCCAAATTTATTCTTAAGGAAAACTTAATTTTTGTTTTCATAAAGTTACCAACTCTAATGGTAATTTAATACACTGAATTCCAATGAGAACCATGTCCTGGACTTTGAAGAATCAAAGGCTTCTGGATTCAAACAGATCTTATATGAATCCAGGTTCCAACTCTTTGGAGATTGACCTTGAGGAAATTTCTCAGCTTCTGCTGAAAATGGGGGTAGTAATGCTTATTCCATAAGATTTCTGTGAAGAGTCAGTGATGTCACAAGTGAGTGCTTTATACACACACAAAATTCAAAAAATAAAGCAAATGAAAAAATTCTTTCCTCTATTCCAAATTTTTCTAAATGGCAATTGCTACTTATGTTTTAATGTAAGACAGAAGGCTGAAAGACACAGGTAGCTGGCAGAATCATAATCTAGTTCGAAAGCAGCATGCAGTTTAAGGATTTCAAAGTCGAAAACCAGTGTTCACTGTTCTAAAACATCTCTCCACTCCCCATTAAGAAACATTATATTCTTTGAGGTGTGTTTTCTGACTTTGTGTGTTGTAATTATATATTTGTTATATAAAGTATGTAATGACTTATGCTCTATGGTGTTATTAAATATAACATACAAAAGAGAATAAAACGTAGGTTTTATCAGCAGGCAAAGGATTGTCCTCTTTATCCTTTATCCTCTTGATCCTTGCATGTAATTTACTAAAGAGCTGAAAAATTCACAGCACAGGCTGCATCTCAGCAAAAAGACCGACTCTGAGATTGTGCTCTCTACTTGGGTCCATGTAAGAAATCTGATTAAGATATGTAGACTTTATTTCTATACTATGAAAGAATGAGGTTGGTTGTAAGTAGGAGGCATAACGTTATGTGCTTGGACAAGGCTACTGGCAAAGATGCTACAAGGATGCTTGGCAACCCAGTATGTGAACACTGAAAGGGCTTTGGACATTTGGCTGTGAGGAAGAGAGACATTGCAGTATAGATTAAAGAAAAAGTCTGAAAAAATGAAGTACTGGGGAAAAATATAGAAAGTTGTGTTGCTGATGAATGGGCTATCTATATGAAATACATGCTAGTAATAGTTTGATATATATTTATATACATATATATATATATAATTTAATTATAACTATGTTTTGTAATAAATATCTTTAATTATAAGGATTGAAAACCTTAAGAGGATTTCAAATTTATATTTAATTTTTCCCCAATAGCCTGATGGCTTGAAAATTGTAAGTTCCCTAAGTCTAGTTGTTAAACTTGAGGAGCAGAGAGAAATCCTTTCAGAAGAACTTGACAGGAGGAGGGGAGACCCGGGATTTCACTGGGTACCTCTATTCCTTCTAAATGTCAAATATTTCCTATAGTGGCTGGCTTCCATTATTTTCTTGGCCAGTTAGCAATCATAAAAGTGGAAATTACCTTAGCAGCTTATTCAAAGTATGTCCTAAATGTAATCAAATAAATAAAATGTTATTAGTCCCAAAGCAGAAGAAGAGCCAATGTTTTTGCTCCTGTAATTGAAAAGCCTGGAATAATCTCCTCTCTTACCTTGGCTGTGGAAATTCTTCCTGTCTACCAGGTTTCCGTCATGAGATGCCTCCATGATGTTTTCTTTGCTATCTGTTAAAATACTCCTGTTTTCGGCAGTCACATAGCCACTGGTTTATCAAGTGGTATACCCCAACACAGCTACTGGGCTGGATGTGGCCCTCACAACTTCTGACATTGGCATATGGTTATCAGTTTGGCATTTTTCTCAAGTCCAAGAAGCAAAGAAAATCAAAAGCACTTTCTTTTAATTGTAGTAAAATTTGCCATTTTAACCAGATAAGTGTACAATTCAATAGCATTAGGTACTTCCCTTATTGTGCAACCATTGCCACTCAACAGTTTTTGTGGCATTTTTAGGGTTTTCTACATGTAAGATCATGTCATCTGTGAACAGAGGTAAAATTACTTCTTCCTTTCCAATTTGGATGTCTTTTATTTCACAGTGTCTTGCCTAATCACTTGGGCTAGAACTTCCAATACTATATTGAATATAAGCTAGAAATAAATGGAAAAATATTGAATGATTCCACTTATTTGAAGACCTAGAATAGTCAAATTCATAGAGGTAGAAAGCTGAAGAGTGTCCATCAGGGATTTTGGGGAGGAACAATGAGAAATTATGGTTTAATGGGTATAGAGTTTCAGTCTGGGATGGTGAAAAGTTCTGGACCTGGTATCTGAGCTTTTGTCTCGGGCTTTGCTTACAGAGGAAAACAGTGGATATATGATGCTGTTTTGACAATGGATAGGAAACAAGTATTTGGGAACCAAGGAGCAGAAGTAGGATTGACTCTTTTAATCATTGCTCCCAGTAAGTCACCTGGGGAGCCGATTTATCCTCACAATCTTAGGCTCTTTCGGAATAGAGAGTTTGGTTCTCTGCAAATGATACATCTGTAGGAGACACAGGAAGGGTTCCACTGGATGAAGCTATACTATCCCTCGTCACTCTTGGATTCTCATGTCAGAGGTCGAACAGGCAAAGACATGAGTTACTATACTGGTGGGGACTTGAGTCTGATTATCAGGAGGAATTAAGACTGCTGTGATGTCATGGGATCAGAGAGGACTAGCTCTGGAATCGGGGAATTCACTGGGGTGCCTTTCGGTGCTCCATATGCAATGACAGCTGTGAACATCCAATCAAGCAACCTTGGCTCAATCAGGACAAGAAAAATAAAGGCTCAATTTCTACAGAATGAAGGTCTAGGTCATCCAATCAGAAAAGCAACCTAGAGCTGACAAAATGCTGCCCAAGGCTGAGGGAAATTGTAAACTGATGATGAAGGAGATTGATGGTGGATATCAGTTATGACCTCGGGCCAACTGCGGCGATAGAGATTGTGCCATCAATCCAATGTATTAGGTCCTTGCAGACACTGTAGCTGATCGTAGCTCAAAGGGGGGTCTGCAGTATTTTGGAATTAAAGGAAGGCATGTCGGGAACTGTAATGCTGGAGGACGGCACTGGATGTAGTGCCATTTTTACTCCATTTCCTTCTGTGGCCACCGGTTTTATGCAGGGCTGGACTAGCTCTGTACAGATGCCACCCAACAGAGTTTTCAACTTGTGCCTTCACTACATTCCTCGAACTTCCTGCCAAGACGAAGAGCCTTTTCCGGTACCTTGGCACTGGATGTCCTGGGGAACCTGCTCAGCTTTCACGTGTGCTCAGCCTGGTCTTGGGGGAAATAGAGCCCTAGAAAACACTCTTGCCCAGTGAGGGATGAAAGCCAATTGATAAATGCATCTGCTTGCTTCTTCCAGACAGACAGTTCTAAGACATCTTTCATAAGGTCCTCAGAAGGTCCTGGGAGGTCAAGCACCAACCACTAACTCCATAAAGCATTCTTTTATTAAATTTCCCTCCTTCCTTGTTTTTCTTCCTTCCTCCTTCTCTGCTCCCTGGGAAAAATCATTTCCCAAATACAGTACTGAACCCAAGACTTTGTCTTAGAATCTCCTTTCAGGGATGCACAAGCTGATACAGCCGAAATATCCTATGAGATGAATTTGATGAGGGGTAAAAAAACCCACCCATCATGCATTTACCTTCCCTCATTTTGGGGTTTCATCATCAGCAGTTGGCCCAGTGATTGATTAATTGAGTATAATTAAGTATAATAATTATGCTGAAGATTAGAGGTGTGGTATGTATTTCGAAGATATTAATTGGCATCCCAAGAATGAGTGGATAAAAAGCTGCCATCTAGAACTTTTCCCCACTGGATGCCCAATGAGGGGAATGGCAAACTCAAGGATAAAGTCAAAAGAGAAGTAGAGTGCCATTTTATTAATAATGAAGTATCAATATATTAATCTCAGTATAATCTCATTTGTTAAACCAAAGGAAGAATTCCTACTTATCTCTTAATCTAATACTATTCAATTTCATGCTTAGAAGGAGAAAAAGAGGGACAAAATGTCAGACCTTGCCTCGGTCTTCTTATTAGGCAGATCTACTCAGTAGGAGAAAAAAGCAGAGAGATTCCTGGTTGCTCTTTCAGGACAATTTAAGGCATCTAGTGTGCCCATAAACATCTTGATTTCTGATGATTGACCACTCTCTTGTGGAGGAGCTGATAAGGGGTGGGTCAAGGAGCAGAAATGGGTGAGAAGAGCCATCGGAAGTGAGAGGACCAGAACCACACGCTCCACTCTGGGCATGGGTGGTGGTGTGAGGAGTGGAGGTGGTTCCTTAGCCCCAAATATTAGCTTGAGCTGCACTTCCCCATGTGTTTGTTCGGGAGAGTTCACTTTCATCTCCTGCTGAAGCTCAAAGTACCTGGAGTGTTTAGCAATTTCCTAAGTCTGGGAAATGTATCTAAGGCAGCTAAGTAAGGGATACTCACCTGAGGATAGAGAAGTCTGTAGTTCATTTATGTAAGGACCTTGCTGGACCACAATAAAACAGGGTAAACGGGACCTTCTGAGGTTTACTTGGGAATAAAGAGCACATAATTCTTTATCTGAATACCTTCCTATGTTAGTCACAGAGGTACAGTTTGTATGAACTGTAAGATAAAATTGAATCTATTTTATCTATTCATCTATCGATGAACACTTAGGTTGCTTCCATATCTTGGCTATTGTAAATAATGCTGCAATGAACATAGGGGTGCATATACAATAGAATATTACTCAGCCATAAAAAAAGAATGCTATCTTACCTTTTGCGACAACGTGGATGGACTTAAGTTGGGAGTATTATGCTAAGTGAAATAAGTCAGACAAAGAAAGGTAAATACCATATGATTTCACTTATATGTGGATTCTCAAACACAAAATAAACAAACAAAACAGACACAAACTCATCGATACAGTGAACATATTGATGGTGACCAGGGAGGGTTGGAGATGGGTGAAAAAGATGAAAGGGATTAAGAAGTACAAATTTCCAGTTGTAAAAATAGTTATGGGGATGAAAGATACAGCATAGGGAACACAGTCAATAATATTGTATAACTATGTGGTATCATACGGGCACTAGACTTACTGGGGTGAGCACTTCGTAGGGTATATAAATGTCTAATCACTATGTTGTCCATCTGAAACTAATATAATATTGTATGTCAACTGTAATTGAAAAACGAAATAAAAATAAAAGTTAAAAAAATTAAATCTACTTTAGCCTTTTTTGGGGAAGGGGATGGTTATGTTTGTGGGCATTTTATCTGCAGAATCCTTTGAAGTAGAGATTATTCAAAATTTACTTAGAACAAATTCTATTATATGCTAACTAAAATCTCAGTTGTATGCAACACAATTGTTTCAACTGGATCAAGTTCCAAACATTCGAGTCCAAGGAAATTCAACCAAGTAGGACTAAAGAATGCTGGGATCAGCCCATGATCCCACAGCGCAGTTTGCCTTGGCAGATGTCAGATGTCTTTGGCTAAATTAAAGCAAGCAGGCAATGGTGACTATCTGAAAAAGTACATCTCCTGTGGTTAGTGACTGACAATAAATTAATAAGGTTACACTCACAGAATGCCTTTAAGCAGAACACAATGCTGGGGGTTTATTTGAATCAGATTATGCAAATCGATTCTGGAAAAATGCATTTTCCTTGGACACACCTCCTTTTCTCCCCTTTTAAGGACTCTGTTAGCCCTAGAGTCACATCTGAATATGGAGAAATATTGTCATTTTGGAAGGAATTTGAAATTTGGAGTTAGAAAAATGCTAAGGAATGAATGTTTGTGTCACCTCAAAATTTGTATGTTGAAATCCTAATGCCTAATGTGTTGGAATTAGAAGATGAGGCCTTTGGGAAGTGCTTAGGTTATGAGAGTGGAGTCTTCAGGAATGAGACGAACGTCCTTATAAAAGAGTCTCAAAAAGCTAGCTGTCTTCTCGGCCATGTGAGGACACAGAAGCAAAGTACCAGCCATGTCCCAGAAAGTGAGCTCTCACCAGAAAGCTACCATGTTGATGCCTTGGTCTTTGATTTCTTGTCCTTTAGAACTATGAGAAATAAATTTCAGTTGTTTATAAGGTGGCCAGTCCATGGGATTTTGCTTTAGCTGCTCCGAATGGACTAAGATAAAAAAACGTGATTTCCAGCCTCTGCCACGCAGCTTGCCCAGTTGTGACTTTGGGCAATTTACATAACCCTGTTGTGCTTCCATTTCCTCATCTTCAAAATAAGGATTATAATAACATCTATGATAAATGACATGTGTGAAATTATTTATAAATAGAAAAGTGTCATCTACCTCCAAGTCACACAGTTGCTTCTTTTCCTGAGGAAAACTTGGGGATCTCCACAGCATGAGATAGGTGTCAGAGACTAGAAATCTACCTTTTGCTATGCCTGTCCTTTTGTCTGCATTGTTTTTCTTCATCCCATTTGAAGGGCATGATGCCATCCAACTGTGCATGGTTCTACACCCCCATAACAACTCCACAGAAATTGAACTTAATGTATGCTGCAACACGTGTCTGAAAATAAATGGGCTGTGAGAAGGGAAATGCTAGTTCTGCCTCACTCCCAGTGAAATCAAGATGAGACAGCTGTGCCTACAAATGAAGCCATTTGATGAGTTAACATGGAAGACAGCCTCACGTAATTGTGAACTTCTGTGGAGCTACTCACAGACCATGCTCTAGAAATTAATAAAAGTCCTGAAGAAGATGGGAAGAGTATACAAAATGAAAACCAAATGAATGAATTAGTTTTCTTGTAAGCTTCCACAGCACTGAATTCAAAGACTGCTAGGATCTGCCGATCTATGGCTTAAACGGTATTTTGAATGATTTGTACCAAAGCTATGTAGGAAATCAAAGCAAAGCAGGATAAAAATAAAGAATGATCACACTGTTTCTAGTGGGGAAAAGCACACTGGAAAAAAGAAAGAAACTGGTAATTAAAAGCAAAGAACTCCTTATGTTTGTCACTCTCTCAAGAGCTAACACATCATGTTTGTCAACATATTCAGCATTCATTTAATTTCAAAAGAGCTTCTCAGCTACCAAAATGTTTGTTTGTTCATTCGTCTATCCATCCAAAACAACTACACAGTTTCTTCTGTATGTCATCTGGATATCATGCTCAGAATTTGCATCTGCTCCTCTTTTCATTCTCATCACCATTGTTCACCACAGGTATTAATCTTATTCCAAGTTTTTAGTTAAGGAAATTGAGATGCTTAGCTGTTAGTGACATTTCGATACGATAAATTGAACCAGAAATGGAACTGGAATTTGAATCCAGTTTTTTCTCAATACCTTCTCCACCTCAGTCCCTGTTTTATGCACTCAAATGGTACACTAAAGTGGATTAAATTTTTTTCTGATTTAAAAAATGTAAAGTGTTTTTAGCAATTTCTTAATGGCCTCTGAAAATTGGAGACAGCATAATCGGGCACTTACATTTACCTATAGTGTAGCCAGCGTGAGAGAAAGTGGTAAATTCTCTTTTCATTTTTTTTTTTCCATCAAGTCTAATTTTATTGGATTATGTATATCATTGTTCATTCTGTCAGGTAGGAGACAATTATTTCTTTATCTTATTTCACAGTTACCACCTAGACCATGGTTTCTCACCAGAAACCTACATCAGAATCGTCTGGCAGAGTTTAAAAATGCAGATTTCTGGGTTCCATCCCTTCTGTATTGAATCAGAACTTCTGGGGTTGGGCCAAGGAAGCTGCATGTTTAACAAGCAGACCAGTTCATCCTGACAAATGCTCAAGTTTAAGAACCACCATCTTGCATGATGCTCTACACAGACCCCACCCACAGGGGTCGGTGGTAGCACACTGACCCTCTCAGAGTTTGAGTCACCTTATAACTTCCTTCCCACCACTTCCGGGCCCACCACGGAGCCAAGTCCTTCCACCTACACTACATCACATCAAAGCCCACATTCCATGATGACTTCTAGTTCACCCAAGTCCCTATTCTGAGTTCTGAGTCAGCCTCCATGGACACTGGGGACTCTGGCATATTTCCTGTCTTAACCTCAATCAAGGCTGTGGTCTCTGCTTCCTTAAAAATCCCACGCTATAGCCTGATATGATACCTGGATTCTCTCCTGGTCAACATAAACCTTTAGTTCTACAGAAGAGATATCTCGCCACCAAGTAAATAAAATAATTTTTTTTCTGGTTGATTTACGTATTGAAATTAAAGATGTAAAAATATTTATTTACTCAGTTAATGATGAATTAATGCCTTGCAGGAGTCATGATTAATCATGCTTCACCTGGAAACCAGCTCCAAAATTACTCTGCTAATGGAATCCATCAACTGCCGAAATAAGTGATTGTACTGAAGGGCGCTTCGTTGTAAGTTCCTTAATTTTGTGTTCCACTTGCACATTGATACTCCCTAATAAAAATCGTTTGGATTTCTCTCTGAAAAATTTGAGGTGAGTCTCGAGAAGATAATTTTCATTAACTAAACACTGAATCGTGAAAGTATTTCCATTATTCTGGCAAGGCAAAACATCTTTTATTCTATGAAATTTAAGCATTCATTCAAAACAAGCAGTTCAGAACAACAGAAGTGATAATTTTTAAAAATATAAGGACTTCAATATTGTATTAAGAGAATAGTCAATTATGAAACCAAACTATTTCTTTGCCACTGCCCATACTTGGGTAGGTCGACATTTAACACAAGCGATGAAGTTAGGGGCAACCTCCTAAAAGTCTTCACTATCGGTGATTTTCTAACTTAGAAAATATGTTTGCTGCCCGTTCAGCTAGCTATCAGGGGAGCTTCAGTAGTTGAAAAAGACCTTCACAACTTTGTGTTAACTTTTGTCGGTTGTTTGCATGAACTTTATTTTGCTCCTAATGGGAACAACAGAACCAAAGGAGCATGCCTTGGAGAATTAAAGTGGCGAGGCCTGGCTCTAGACACAGCTGTGAAGAATGGAGAGGCAATTTTATATCCATCCACTACCATTTTCAGTCCTGAACTTTTATGGATGTGGACTAAATATGATCTTTGGAGTCAAGGCTGAATCTGAATCCCACCTCCATCTTTTACAAGGAACCTGGGGTTTAAACTTTGGGTTCTCCTCTTATTTGCACGTGCAGTGCCTCTGTTTGAATGACTCTGGCCACATTTTTTTTCACCTGGGTAATCCCAGGTGAAATGGGTCCTTAGGCTTCATGAGTCGGCTCAGATTTTAGTTCCTCTTGGAAACCTACACACAAGTCTCAGGCCAGACAGGTGACCCTTTTCTCTATACTTCACATCACTCATCATATTCTACTTCAGTTGTCTGTGTAAATACCTGCACCTCTGAAGGAAGATAATTTCATAGTGTAGTATATGTCACTCAAGAAGGTGTGAATAAATATTTATGGAAAATTCAATCTATGAAATATGGATAGAAATACCTATTTCAAAAAATGATCTTAAAAACTGAATGCTAATAACGTTTGTAAAGTTTCTGGCACAATATAGGCATTTGATAAATTCCAGTTTGTATTCTCTTCCTGTTCCCGGCAATGACAGTGACACTATGGCCTGTCCATTTTTCTCTGCCCACACCAAAAGTTTTATCAGCCAACCCTGCATACTCTTTTCTTAGGTTTGTGTTATTGTCATAACTCCCATCTGACACATCAGTGTCTGTAGCGAGTTGAGTTCTCCCAGAAGCAGAAGATGAGATAGAGTTTGAAGGTTTATTTTTACAAAACGTTTATTGAAAGAAATGCCTGTGAAAGAAAAGGAAGCAGGATTGAGCCAACCTGACAAATTACTGCATCCTGATGGGGAGTCCCAGAACAAAGATTGCCCCTTAGAGGTGTCCTGCCTTGGGCGGAAATGATAAAGTCCTCTGTAGCCCTGCCTTGCTCAGTTGTTGGCTGGGAGTATCAAGAGAAAAGCATGTGGTGACCATGGCCCTGGTGAGTGACTACCACCACCACTTGCTGAGAAGAGTGTGACCTGGTCTCGAACGCCCAGGCGGATTGTGAAACAGCTAACATCTGGTGGCGATCAATCAACCACATTCCTCACAGCTGGGCAGCTAGTCCTTTCTTGATGGGGGATCTGAGTGGCACATCTCTTTGCCTCTGTGACAATTAAGGATTTAGAGCTTAGCCTAATGTTCTTCTAGGGATGCCTCATGTTTATACAATTCTCTTAAAAAGCAAGAATGGCCTTCGTGGCACTGAGACACAGGCAAAGGCTTGAACTGGGAGCCTTTATGCAGCTTTCAAGAGCTCACCTAACTTACTTGTTGCTAAGGTTCTAAAAAATGGGTGTGGTTGTGCTGTCTGTATGTTATTCCCTCCTTGATTTACCCACCTCAGTCATACCTTTTGGGACAACAGAATGTGGAAGTTTAGCTGACTCAGTTGATCTAAATCTCTCCTGTGCGAGGAAGAGGGACATGTAGTCAAGTAGGTGTGTGGTTACAGAGATCCTTGTTCCTTGCATTGAGGTCAACCAAATGCCATCAGTAAAAGGAAGGAGAGCAGTATTTTAATATACACAGGATGGATGTGAGTGGATATTCAATATTCACAAAATGATGGGTATGAGTTAATGTTGCTCTTAATCTTATTTTAACATTCCACTAGAGATTAAGAGTACATTTTTATATCAGAAGATCTATACCTAGAACATTTATTTCTGTAAAATTACAAGACATATGAAAGAAAGTGGGGATACTAGATTCAGACCATAGAATTGGGGTTATCCCCAGAGCTAGGTTCAGTGTAGACAGAGAAACAAGCAGGGCACTTGGGGAATGTTGGGTCTGGCTGGGTACAGTCTACCCTATCTCTTGCTTATGTCAGTAGCTATTCAAATGTCATAAATGTGTGTAATGTTTTGCTCAAATAATTTGGTTAGGAGAGTATTCTACATATTTTAAAAAGCAATGAATTTTCAGAGGATAAGAATACAGTAAACTATACATAACACATGAGTTGTACAGAATAAATTTTTGTTTAAGATTTGGAAATTGATTAAGAGTTTTGTAATATTTCACGACTGTATAGTCGAAGCAAATAGGGCTTATTATGAAGATATTGGTGGACCAGACAACAGAAGACAAGGACTCGTAGTTCAGTCTCGACTCAGGGTCTAGGGTTAACTATAAAATGGATGACAGCCTTTGAGGGGGAAGACATAACAGATCCCTATGAAAAAATGGTATGGCATATAAAACCAAGGTGTGAGCTGTTTCCAAGTGAGCAGCTCTTTAACCAGAGCAGCCCTACTAAGTCTACTCATGGTGTAAAAGGCCTGGAAATGAAATGCCTGCTGGGACTCCAGTCTTGAGCTCTTATTTTGAGAGTGCAGCAACCTCCACTCATGGTATCTGCCAAGTGGCCCGTTGAGTTGTACCATGTCCTCAGGTTCAACTTAGATCTTCCCTGGGGAGGAGAGAGGAGCAGGCTCCCTGTTTTCTGTTTTACTGGGTTACATGTTTGCTTTTGACTTGTAGAAGTTTAGTGGCAAAGATTTCATGTTTCTCAGATAGCCTCGATTAACAATTTTAAGAGCAAGAAAAGAATGGGAGAAATAACTATAATAAGAAAATGTTTTTTACATATTTCACATTTTGTCAGATTAGTCATTGTGTGGTCATGAAAAATACAGACTAAGAGCAACCTAGAATAGATTTATCTTTTATTTGTATGTATAGTTTACAAAATACCTTTTTTCCTTTGGTTTATAACACTCGAAGAATGGGTCCTAAAAATAAAAGTATAAAATGAAATTCAAGGGTGTCTGAGAAAAAGAAGCTTGTTAAAAAGGTCATTTTCATTTTTTGATGGACATGAATTGCACCTGAATTTTCAGTTTTTTTTTTAAAGTGCTACATGTTTTAAATTACTAATATAAAGACAATATCTGAAGTGCCCTTAAACTCCCATTTCTAATTTATTCCTTTTCCCCTTCTTTCAAGGACACTTTTATTATAAATTTAACATATGTCTTTTCAGTCTATTTTTCATTGTTTTATACAAATATAGTATTCATGAGCAGTATAAAATATTATTTCAGTATGATTTAAAAATGTACACAAATTATAGCATATTTTAATATATCCTGATATATGATTTCTCCACATATATTTTTTATATTTTTGGGTTAAATTGACTTTATATAGATCTTTTAATTTTTAAATTGCCCTAAAGAAATTTATCATATGACATGTCACATTTTATTTAGCCATTTACACACTAATAGAACATTTAAAAAATTATGTCACTTAATTACATTCATCAATCAATCTAACATTTATTTAAAAAGAATTTTATGAGCTGGTACTGTATTTGGGGTTTTACCATAATGAAAAGCTTCCACTTATGGTATATAAAGGAATTGCCAATCTTTAGAGTGTTTAAATACAATAAAAGACATAACTTGAAATATTTCCTGAGTGTGTTTCTATTTTATTATGTTTCAAATGATTCTTAAAGATATAGCTAACTTTTATGTACACACATTGCTGTACAGGAGGAGAACAGTGTTGGGTTTGGCGGGATGCTAATTTCTGGTAATTGACTAATGCTTCCCCTCTCCTATGATTCTAGCTTTTTAGAGCAGTAGACACAAGAATGACATGGTGAAGAAGCATAGTATTAACTTTTTTAAATCTTAGAATACAAACTGTTTTGTATACACATCAGAGAATGTGGCTCGGTCCTGCGGCCGAAGTGAGGACCCACTGGCTCTTCACACCCACATGCCCCAGATAATTAGTTAGAGAGACGCTGCATTTCCTTTCATGCTCTGGTTCTGAATTTTCACTTACAGGAGCCATTAGAGTTTGAATTTAAGGAGCTTTATGAAAATGGCTCCACAGAACGCATCCTTTACCTAGTCCAGATGTGTTAGCAAACTGCAGAGAGAACCTGATATATGATTATTTTAAGTTGAAATATTGCAAGTATTTTGTGACATGGATGAGAGAGACATTTAATTTAGTGATATATTTTATTATCATGCTCTCTTGATCTCTAAATTATACACATAATGTATACATAAGCTCGATGAAAATTTAAAGTGAATTAGAATGTCTAGTATCTTAACAGTGCAAAATACAATAGATAGTAATATCTCCTCAAATATATAATTTTACAAAATTTGTTGCAATTACAAGTAGAGAGCCATTTTGAGTAATTATTTTAGTGTTTTAGAAATGTTCCCATTAGGAACTTATATAAAATAAAATGTTAATATTCTTTCAGAACCTAATGTATTTGCAAAGTATGGAGGCGCTTTCCATTATCCTTATACACGGGAGACCTAGGTAATAACATTATGTAGATAATTTTACCCCAACAGAAATTATAGAACCGCAGTTGATGAAGAGAAAGGCTCAAGAGGTACTTTAGTTAATTAGCAAGAACAATGGCTGCATATCTTAAACTTCTGGTGTCGATTCTAATTTGTATGACTCTAATGATACTGCTTTTACCAATTTTTGAGAAAAAGTTTTTGAATTTTTAATTGAGATATTTCTCATATTATCTAAGGTAATGACCGGAAACTATGTGATAGAAATGAGAGGCAATAAAATCTTTTGATAGATGTTGGGTGGCTGGCTTTAAGATTTTTTTTCTCTTCTAAACATTAATCCTGATCTCATATTTTCAAACCACAAGAATATAACATCAATTAGTTGACTGAGAGGTCCTTTGTGGATGCAATTATAGTTCCCTGGTCAGTGTTGAAGAGGTAGGAATATAATACTCATGTTTGCACAACTCAGTAAGAGCCCCCTCTGGTTGCAATTAAAAGCAGATTTGGTTTCTATACAAATATTTTAACTGATAGTTTCATGGAAAGTCCCTCATGCTTTCTCTCTCTTTTTTTTTTACCTTTTAATTTTGAAATAATTATAAATTTACAGGAAGTTGCAAAGATAGTATAGAGAGATCACATGTACCTTTTAGCCAGTTTCCTCAGTGGCTACATCTTATGTAACTACAGTACAATATCAAACCCAGGAATTTGATATTGGTACTATATTTGTATATGGTGTGATGTCATTTTATCATATATGTAGATTAATCTAAAAAGCATCACAGTCAAGATACAGGATTATTCCATCACCATAAAGATTTTTTTCTGTTATCCCTCTATAGTACTCATATTCTTCCTTCTATCTCTAACTCCTGCAAACCACCAATTTGTTTTCCATCTGTATAATTTTGTCATTTCGAGAATGTTCTATAAATGGAATCATATGCTATGTGACCACCTTTGTCTGACAGTTTCATGGAAAGTCCCTAGTTTCTTCTCCCCTCTTTTAAAACTCCCTTTGGTTGTCTTCTATATTTCACCCATGTACAGTTATTTTTAGCTCTGACATTTTATAATATTAGTCAAAGAATCAAGTGCAAAAATGTAAAGTGACTTAGTCACTTTACTAATTGCTATGGAAATTTAAAGTTTTTTTGAGAGGACAAAGAATGCATTTTATATATATATATACATATACATATGTATATATATGTGCTTAATTTCATTCATATAGAAGGGTGGAATTATCATATTTTCAAGAACATGTCTTGTTATGACCATATCTTTAGTACCTAGTATAGCGTTTGACACGAAGCTGGTCTTTAATACATTTTGCAGGGAGGATGAATAAATAAAGACCTTTTTATTTCTCTAAGGGGCAATGTGATGACTTGTGAGGTTCCGTACCTGTGTGAATGGACAACTTGTGCTAAGTGACCATTGAGAGGAAAATCAGATAATGAAAATGCTACTGACCACTAGCATCTGTTCACTGTATGATTGCTTCCTCCCTGTGCTGCAGGTGCATGCAAGTGTCTCTTATCCCAAGTAGCCTCAAAATTTTTTTCATTTGTGGCCAAGAGGTCCCTACATGGTGGAGCATGGACTCTCTCCCTTGTTTTGGTGAGGCGAGACCTCAGAGCACTCTCCTGAGTACATCATGCTGAAGCATTTCTCCTTTAGACTCTGACCTCAGGAGGTCCTAGATCTCACTGGTCATTGTGGTTAGTACTACTTGGTTGCCAAATACAAAGTATAACCCCAGTCATCTTAGCTTAATAAGCTTTACAGGAGTATTTCTTAGATGATACATACGTAGGGTAGGAATAAGAAACTCGCACACAAGGTATTTTGCTTTCTGCTCTCCGATAGCCAACCTTTCACCTGATCCTCTGGACATCTTTCCAGGTCTAACTCACTGGGAATGCATCCAGCACACCAAGAGCAAAAAGCCATCAAAACAGGGAACTATTTACTAAGAAAATGACCAATTGTAAAATGAATCTCCTCGTGTCCCTCGCCGCTGAGAACTAATGATTATTCTCATCCATTACATCAACAAGTTTATCAGCCTTGAAATGCAGGTGAACAGGGCTATGTTGTAGAAACACGAATTGCTAGATTGAAGGGTTTTTAACTCATTATTTTTTTAGGTCATGGAGCATCACTGAAAGCTTTTCCTTGGTGAATGATGTAACCATGTATGCTCTAGTGAAAGCTAATCAGTTGGGGAGAAACATCTGGGAGAGAAGAATATAGCGGGGCAGGCAAGTGGTAATAAGAGCTTGAAATAGCTAGTGAATCAAAATGCAAATTATTCTCAATACAAGCGAAATTTTCTATTCGTATACCACCCTTACTTTATAAAATGATATTGTATGAACACGTTAAATATCCATATTGACCAAGTGAGTCACGGTAGGTTTTAAAATTGAGAAAAGAGAGATAAGAGGGCATGTGACTTGCTCCAGGCCACACATCTAGTAAGAATCTATTCCAGGCTGGGGATAGAGTACAGGTGGTAGTTAATCTACATGGATTAGTTTTATTTCTGTTATTAAAGCTTGGCCAGTGAGCTAACCAGTGAAAGGTGCATTGTATTGGTTAGTGCAGATTTGGGACCTGGTGCCTTGGGTAGGGGCTAAATCATATAGAGTTAGAATGTTTCTGAAAGGAAAAATAGAGGCCTTTTATTCAGAGATATCTTTGATCCAAAAGATATAGAGCATTTTTCAGATATTCAAATAAAATAATATCAGATAGTATTTTACAACCTGCCACAAATTTGTTCCTATGCCTCATTATACACTGAGTCGGGTAAATGGGCATGGTCCTTAATAATGTGCAAATTGGATGGATGATAAAGTATATTTTGAAAGTTCGACTGCCTTCTACACAGATTTGTCAATGAGAAATCTACTCAGAGTATGTAACACAAAAGCCTCATTTCAATTTGTGCCCTATCTCTGCTAATAACAGTACCTGCTAAGATCCTCTTATAAAAGGCTATGATGGTATTTTAACAAAATGATTCCAATTGACCCATATGAGACATTTTTCTGTCTGTTACATGAATGCCAGAATCATAATAGATGTTTTAATTTAATGAGCATATTATATTAATTAAAATGAAGACCTAAAGGAGTAGAAGTAACAGAATAACACTTGTTAGGCATTATCAAAATATTAAATTTCTGACACAGAAAATCCACCTTAACAATTGTAGGATTAAAGTTGACAAGTTTGTCAGCCTTGAAATGCAGGTGAATGGGTATTTATTCAAGATATTTATTCAAAAGGAAAAATAGCAAGAGACTGATAACAAATGGAATTAAAGATAATTTTTCAATCATGCAGAAAAAACCAACTTAAAAAATCAAACACCACTGAAACAAAAATAAAAACAAAAAGTTAAGTAAAAATTTAAGTTAAGTTAAATAAACTAATTTTAGCAACAATAATGTAGACCCGAAAGCATAAAACATTTGATAAATAGAATAAATAATGTTACTATAAAAACCTGTATCTTAGAATCACTCCTTTGATGGAATGGGGAACTTTGGATGTCACCTGGTTCTGTCTTGTATTGACAAATATCCATTTAAAAAGTCTTTCTCGAGCACCAACTCTGTGACAGGAATTCTGCTAAAAATTGGGGATACAATAATAAGAAAACAGGCATTGCTCCTACTGTCATGGAGCTTAGAGTTAAGCAAACCTTAATAAAATTGTCATATAATAAATATAAAATATTTCATAAATATAAAATTTCAAAATATCAAAAAGAAAGCACGCGATGAAGGAGCTGATCTGGCTTACTTAGGTCAGAGAACTCGCAGAAGGAACGATATACAGGCAAAGACCTGAACGGTGAGGAGAGTCAATTGTGTGAGTTGGAAGGGGAAAATTGAGAGCATTCCAGGCAGAGAGAACCTTATCTGTGGCAGTAGAAGCTTCTTAGGGAGCTGAAAGAAATGGACTGTGCTAGAATCTAGGGAATGAAGAAGCATAATGTGCATATGAACTTGAGCAATGGGAGAGGACCAGGAAGTGTGGAACCTCCCAGGAGACACTATTTAGGAGGACACCCAGCAGTGCAGAATGAGTACACACCAAAGGGTTTCAAACATGGGTATAGCATTGTCAGACTTCTTTTGAAAAGATTATGCTGTCAGATGGAGAATAGATGGGAAAAGGGGCAAGAACAGATGTCCTCAGAACAGAAGACTTTCATGAGTCTGGGGAAGGTGATGGCCACTTGGATCAGGGAGGCATTGGAGGAAATACGAAGGGCTGGACCGATCCAGAAAATCAAAGAACATAACTGGATGCTATGGGATGTGGGAGGGGGGAATATCAATTCGATATTTAAGGCTCTGGATGGAGGATGATAAGGAATGCTGAGACAGGGGACACAGGAAGGGGAGCAGATTTTAAGGCAGCTGGGAGATCAGGGAGAGAGTGAACTCCTGCGTTCAGTTTTAAATGCTTTGAATTTGAAGTACTTTTGCCAAGGCCATCATGTTGCATAATTCCAGAAGTTGTCATTCATGTAGAATCTAATACAAACATTGTCCCATGGAATGGTCATTGTAGTGCTGCTATTTCAAGCATTCAAGTAGAAATGGTGTGTAGATATATGGGCCTGGTTTTTCCAAGAAGGATCAGGGCTGAAAATACTTCATTTTATTGAATCTAAGATGCAACCAATTAATTCAGTACTGTTTTATATGCCACTAAGAAAGAAAAAATTACAGCCACCACTATGGCGTGCCATCAACTGCAAGATTCAGTTGCATTCAAAGATGTTAAAATGTGGAAAAGTAAGCATCTTGTAATTGATAAAATATGGCATAAATTTGGGTGACATGGGCCTATGGTAGGTGATTTTAATTGTGTGCATGGATGAAACGCTTAGAAAGTGTTGAGGGTGAAGAAAAGATAGCCTAATAAGTCTGAAAGATATACTTTTATGACCAGGGTAGAGGAGGCTGATTCAAGAAAGTCAAAGGAGAAAGATCACTGAGAAGGTACAGAAAATACAGAAGATCACCAGGAAGAGAAAAAGATAGTTAAGAAGATAAATAATGTAACTGCTACCAAAAATACCCATGGAATTTATCAAAATGGAAACTTTGGGGACCTGGGAGAGTGCTATTTGGTTGTGCAATGGGGATGGACGTCATGTCGGAGTGGGTAGAGAGTGAGGGGTAGGTGAGAAAATGAAATTAGTGCGTGAAGACAAATTTTTAAAGAAGTTTGGCTATAAAGGGTAGGAGAGAGACATAGAAGTAGTTGGGGAAAGAGAGCTTGAGTGAAACTTTGTAAGATGAAAGAGATGTGGCATGCTTAAAAGTCTATGGGAAAGATAGAACGTGCAAGAGGGGGCAAATGTAGCTGATAGTATAAATTAAAGAGAAGATGGGAAAAGGCGGGATCCAAATCACAGGCGCATGGATAGGTCTTTGACACCCTCCTCATAGTTAACACAGGCACAAAAAGAGAAAGCTGAGGAGATCCACCAGAACTGGGTTTTGCTAAATGGATGCAAGAAGAGACACACAGAGAAAGGATTTTATGGTACAAGAAAGAATGTTACTAAAATTATGGCTCATAGAATCTAAGGTGAAGATCAAAGTGATGAAAAGGCAGGTCAGATGGGCTGGGGAATGTTAGAAGGGTTGATGGACAAGACTCTTCCTCTGTCAATTGTTAGCTTTCTTCTCTTGCACATTCGGCCTGCTTCAAGCAAATGGGTCTTTCTCACTGGCTTCGAAACACACACATCTGTCCATCTTAACATGATCTCATAAATATAGTGTAGCAATGAGTCTGGACTAAAACGTCATTATGGTAAAAAAGCAGAATCAGGCAAATTTACTGATTTACTGATTTCGCAGGCAAAACAACTCTGGATGGATACAGTATGACCGTTGTAGGTGAGATAAGTGGAAAAAATGGAGAATCTTTAGGGGAAGGAGAAAGTCTCCAGAGACAAAGAGATTAAAGAGTTTGGGTGAAACAGATCTCTCAAATATATTAACATGACTTGGCATGACTGGGGGGCCTGTGAACAGGAAGTCGATCATGCAGTGAGCATAACTAAGTAGTAAGAGCTGCAAAGAGATGAGTTTTATTTTTATAAGAAAATCATTTCAGTTTCAGAGTTTACCAATTTAGACAACATTGTGTGTGTGTGTGTGTGTGTGTGCACAAAAATGACATAGGAAGGGAAAGACGGTGGTGGAGAGACATAAAGATACTATAGGGTAATCTAAACCTAACAAATTTTACTCAGAAAGGAACATTATCTTTTTCCTTCTTGCCTTATTCAATATCAGAACTTCTGCTGTAGCCAAAGGTTAGAACGACTTTCTGCAAAGATTTGTCTTGTCACTTGAAAGCAGAGCCAGGTTAAGGATGCTTGATCACTACCTGTGCACAAAGGGGCCCCTTTCGGAGTAGGTGCTTCAACATTGAAGCCCTGGTTGAGTGGCCCAGACCCTTATGTGAGCTTCGGGGATTCCTCTGCAGAGGCTTCTCTTGAACTTGTAAGATAGCGCTGTTTTTGAACCCTCCTGTGTCCTGCTCAGCCTTCCAGCTACAGTGTGTGGTGGTGGTGGGGGGGGGTGGGGGGCGCGCGGAGGAGGAACAAACAGAGAAAATGAATTTTGTCTCTTACTTGGTCTTCACAACCTTCTGTAACGGACCCATTGCGAGCCCTTGAAAGCTGTATTTTACCCTTGATACAGACTTGATATTTCATATTGTGTATGGATGGAGAGATGGTAGAGACCTAAATGAGTGTGCATAGCCTTGAACTTCTCTGGAGAGGTAGAGAGTCACCCAAAAGAATTTGCCTGTCCATCATATTTATGGTTATTATTGGGAGAAACTGAGATTTTACACGAATCATTTCTGTTTATTCCTTAAGATAAAATACAAAATTATATGGCCTAGATTTACATTGGATGAATTATTTAGTTAATTCTAGCTTTGGCATCATAGCACTGGGAACACATAGCCCCCTTTCTTCCCCTCTCTGCAGTATCATGTACCCCAGATATCATAAGAACACACTGAAATTGATAGACCAAATTTAAGGTGAAAGTCATAGATCTCTTTTTGAGATAATATTTGTAGTTCATTTTGATTTCATTTTCTATTAGGATGAAAACAATTTAATCTTTATGCCATCCCAGCAGAAAATACGAATGTCATTTTATAATATAACTAGGTGATTTCATGTGTTACTGTTTTATGTTTTATCCCAGTTCAAATGATTTTATTTGTTTTCTTTTCAATGTCAGGTCTTTTGAGTTGGTATACACATATGTGTTAATGGTGGGAAGGGAGGATTGGAACGTGCAGCTGAGGTGCCCTCACACCCATACGTTTGCACTACCGATGAACAGAATTGCAGGAGTGTGATTGTTATAGGAAATACATCCTGATACTTTTTTTTTTTTTTTTTTTTTTTGCCCATGGACCAAATACACCCATATTGCTTCACAAGTGAGAGAGCTTGGACTCTGCAGTGAGATACTTTGCCTGCAACTCACTAGCTTTCTGACATTAACATGATGATTTAATTTTTCTGAACCTCATCTTTTTTCCCCATAAAATGGAAACAATTCTACCTTCATCTTATGGTTTTTGAAAGTATTATGTACCGTAGATATTTGCACAGCATGAAACACGTATTAGATGCACAAAAGATGTTCTTTCTTTTTCCCATGATGGAATAATACATTTTAAAAGCTGCAACACATCACTTTTTACTTTTATGACACGCTGGAAAGAGAAAACATCTGCAAGTCTTTATCATTATTATAATAGGGAGAAGACTGGCTTAGTATTAACCCAATCATTCTATTCACTTTTGTTCTTGAGATTTGATATAATTTATTTCAGCAGGAATTTTTTTTAGCACCCTTTATTATGATCTTCAGTGCTGCTAACGTTTATTCAGAAAATCAAGCCAAGTATTTCTTTAGTAACATCAAATAGGAAGCATTTGGGGAAATAGTTTTATTTTAAAAAAGATTTTTTTTTTGCAGGAATAAAGGGCATGCATATGTGCATATGTTTGTATTCGCTCCATAACATTTAAACAGACCTCAGGGATCATATGTTACCAAAAAGCTCTTTTGAAAATGGCACATGTATTTAGGTATTTTGGAAAGAGCATCTTTTTTTTTTTTTTTTTTGGCTAGTTTTCTCTCCCATAATGAAAGCTAAAATAATCTATTTGGGATTTTACTAAAATATCTTTATCTTATATCTTAATAAAAACATCTTAGAATATTTCGTCATTAAGAAATTTGAGATTACAGAGTTATAAAAGCATCCAAATGCTTAGAGTTGAACTATTTATACATAACATAATCTTGAATTATGATTTCTTTGAGGTCATGGAGATCAGAAGTTTTCATTGTGTTTTAAGACTCTTATACATACACATTTTTTATTCCATTCTCTCTTCTCTGTGAACCCTTTAAGATAAAATTGCCCTTTTAGTTGTTTTCTTTTTATTTTTCTAGTATTACCGAGGAGACATAAGGCGTGCCTATGACACGGCTGGCTATTTTTCAGTGAGCACGCTAAATCCAGAATGAGTAGCAGGTACTTTGAGAATGCATATAAAAACAGGCCTACTTTGAATTTCCGTTTTTACTATCCATGCAATATTTGGAAATTAATCTGATTCCCTTCTCCATCACAATGTCTAATCCCAGTTTACATGAAAATATTTTAGAGTGCTTCTGAAACAGTTAAGAAATTGGTAGCTTGAGCTTAGGAGGCAACAATGACAAATTCTCTAAATATATCAGCATGTAGAGGATGCTAGGGACAGTTAACATTGAGTATTATTGACCCCATTATCTTGTATAATTCTTTCAGCATCACTCTCAGGATCAGAATTATTGTCATCACTGTATGGATAAAAACAAGAAAGTAACTACTATGTGACCAAGGAGGCTGTAAACTCTACTATGGTCCTAGCTTTGCATTCTCTACTGCTAATAAACTTACCTACAATCTTAAGCAACTTTAGACAGCACATGAAATCTTGCCTCTGGGCAGAACATTGTATAAAACACGTCCAAAGGTCTACGCAGTGGTGCATTTCAAGAAAATATCAGTTCAAGTAAAGCGATTGGTTATTTCTTTTCTTGTTCTTGATTATCTCTCTCTCTGTTTTAGGTTTATGTAAACAGGTCTCAGACTATGAACTTGTTCACTATAGGCCTGCCCAATATATCTCTCATCTGTAATTAGCCCTATAAAGCAATTATTTAAGCAACTTAACAGGAGGCCTGTGGTTCAACAGCATGGGCAACACCCACCTGACTGACTCTGGCGCCCCCACGTGGTCTGAGGTAGCCTGGACATTCAAGCCGTCTGGGAGAGCTGCTGAACAGTTCAGAGTTCCACAGAGTTGCTTCTTCTTTGTTCATTTGCTTTTGGTGTATTGCAATAAAGTGTAATTTTTCTGTGCCTCTTTAAGTGGAAATATCTAGTTTTAACTTAATGAATGCTCTCCAAATAGACAAGCATTAAGAGACTCTCCCAAATAAACTGTGGGCCAAAGGTCATGTTAAAATGCCAGTAGAGTGAATAATAACATTTTCAGGGCTATTAGCTTCAATTAGTCCAAGAAGACATTCTTTGCAAGCCCAATTATGACATTAAGAAAGCAATACAAACTGAACCAACCCCCACAATGATCTAATCAGACCTTACAATAAATCAATAAAAGTTAGAAATCATCATGATTATTGAAATATAGATTTACACCTATTACCATCAACATCTAACAGGCCCTAAGTACATATTTGCATATTGGAGCTTTATTAAATATCTTTTGCAATTCTGACATACATTAAAACCACTATAAAGATAAACCTAACTTAGAATACTTTTAAATAGCTGGATCTCAAAGGGTTAAAGCAAGCAGAATCACATCGCTCTCACTGAAATATTGTTGAATATAAATTTTCTTATATAATAAATTAAATATATTAAACAATTTTTAGTAAGAACAAATTTTCTATACTTTTAAAAATAAAATAAAATTTATTTCAAATATATTTTTCATTTTTATGTTATTTAAATTTATAAGTTTTAAGCGTCATAATTACACAATATGTTAATTCCACAACAAAGTGTGTAAATTGTGAATTATATACACACACACTTATGTACATATAAACATATTATAAGGTTAAAAACTTTTTATTGACAGAAGTGCAGTGCAAAACAAAAAAAATTTCCTGCTTTAACACTTGGAATAAAATACAGCATGTAATTTTTTTTCAAAAGACCTGCAAAATAATAAAATTAACATGACAAGTAGCAAGATAGTTGCTTTTCATTAGTAACCCTGAGAGAGAATGTAGAGACATTCATTATGAGGCAAATTATTGTCAAAATTTTTAAAAATTAAAAAAATTAATTTAAACATTGAATTAATAAGCTATACAATTTGTTCTTAGAATTTAAAAAACCGAGTGTAAGAAAAAAATTGGTATTCTGAAAATGCGTTAGATCAATGGTACATAGCCCTACAAAATTTTAAAATAGTACTTTATTTTATCTCATTTTAAGTGTGTTTATCACAGAAATCTTAAGAGTAGCTGTCAGGTAGAAATCCAATCAGCATCTCTTAAAGAGGAGAAATTGGAACCACTTAATCTCACATTTTTAATACAGGGACTTACATTTAGATCTTAAAAAACTCACATTCTCTTCTTTATCTTCCATTAGGTCCTGAATTATTTTAATTCCCATTGATGCCATATTTCGGTGATGGTGCCTCAATGTCACAAAATTAGTATCCTGAAATTTGTTACCACTTGTGTTCTCCAACTAATGGCTTATTTTCATGAGAGCATTCACTAATTATGGTTAACTAATTCATCGTAATTACTCTAGCTTCCTTTCGATGTATTAAAATATTTTTCCAACAGTTAAATTTGTTAGGAAGACAGTATCCACCTGAATTTTAGGTGTGAATATTGTATATACTCTTTTATTTCTGTAATTGTTGGGCAGCAGACTTTCTTCTCCCCTTTCCCTTGGGTACTGGGCAAGACTTTGGTTTTCATCCTTCCTTGAAATTAAAGGGATCCTTGATTGAGTTCTTAATAGAATGAGAGTGGAAAGACAGTACTTCCAAGCTGGGGTCTTTATCCAAACAGATGTGCCTCCTCTGTACTTTCTTCTCCCTTCTGCTACTTAACCTTAGACGTGACAGAGCAGCCTATCAGATGCGGACAATGATGCAGGGTCCTGGGTGCAAGGAGCCTGGAGTTCTGCCATCCTTGCCTGCAGAAAAGCTTCCTGCCAGCTGTGAATGCCTACCTCGACTATCATGAAATTAAAAAATATAGACCCTGTTTGGGTTTATTTGTTGTAGACATTTATCTTATTAATAATGTGCTGTAGTACAGTATGCTTAATATAGTATACTTAATACAATATGTTTTAGTTTGAATTATTTTAAGTGACTTTATTTTTCAAATTTCACAATCCAGTGTGCGTCTCTGTTGACCTTGGTTGGTGATTTTTTTTCTTGTTTCTGGGTCATGATTTCTGGTTCATATGCTGGTGGGCAAACCAATATTTAAATCTTATTTCCCATCACATTTGATATGAAAGTCTCTTGCAGCTTTTCTGGCTGCCTGCTTAAGGCTTTCTGCTAGGTTTGCTTAATGTACTGATTTGCACAGTGGGATAAACTAGAAGCATATTTTAAATCTGAAAGCTTATATTCTGCTGAACATAGCAAACATTGTGAAAAAGCACTAAAATGAGCAAAATCTGTCAATCCTCCACACCCCTATTGTAAAGACTCCTGTTTAAATCTCAACACTGGCAGAATGCAGATTGTGTCTATGAAAAGTTGTCTTCCTATGAACCACATGTAATATGTTTGATGCTTCTGCCTAAAGGAATTATATACTGAACATTAGCCATCTTAGAAAACAGTCACACACACTTGACCATGTTCAGAACTATTTTATACGCTGTTTTGCAAATCCCTGGTTATATAGAGCCTTACGGCCCTCCATAACAGTTGAGAAACTGTAAGAGTGGTTCATTCCGGAATGCCTACTGTACTGCTGACTTCTCAGCTCCTGGGGATATAATTCAGAGTCCATTTCCAAGGGTCAGAGACTTTTGCCTTCATGAATCATAGAATTATTAAGCTCGGAAATCTTCAAGAGATGATCTAATACCAATTCCTGCATTTACATATATCACAGTGTATGGAGCAAAGTAAATTCTTCAGAATCCTTGGGTGAATTATTTCCCCACTTAAAAGCATCCTTACACAAATTCTTTGAAGATATAAGTAACAGATTAACAGAAAAATAATAAGACTGTAAGAGAGGAAAATAATAGTCCTAAATCAAATGTTTTAAAGATGAGAAAGTTGAGGATAGAAGTCACTTACTTGGAGTAGAAATAAATCTGACACTAAAAACTTCTTACATTTTCTTGCATTTGACTTTTGAAACAAAGCTGTATACTAGAGTAATTTGATGCTTAGAGAAATTTTGTAGCTTATTTTGAGAGAACAAAATAGAGATACATGGAGCTAAAATTCAGGTTTTCTTCTCTTCCAGTGGCATTTCCTTCTTTTGACACATGACCCATACCATTTCTCCCTCACAATAGGAATGGTCTTCTCCTTTTCCAATTCTTCGTAATTAATGGGACATTTCTGTCAGGGGTACTTATTTAGTGGAGAATTTTAGAGCTTTGCAAAATTAACTATCTTGGGAAAAATTATTAGATGGGTGGGAGGTCTCCAATTTCTGATTGGTTAGGGCAGAGAAACACAAAGTTTGGTCAAGTCGCTTTCTTTGAATTTAACCGCCAAGTATGACTGTGCCATCCAATAAGCCTGCTTTAGGGAAAGTAATCCGAAGAACCATTCCTAAAATTACTCTCTTGATGCTGAGGAATGTGGTTCTTGATCCAGTGAAAACTCAGACTATCATCATATTTAACATGGAAGCAAACACATACCTTAATTTTAATGACAAATTTTTGAAAAATAGAGGAATCAACATAAAACCACTTTATTTAGCTTCTCTTTTCAATTTAGAAATTATATTAAGTTTTCTATTTTCACTCTTGGCTTTTCAAGACCAATCTTGGCTATGCTTATCCTTACTCCATTTTATCATTTAAAGGTAGTCTCACTATAAAAAGTGGATCATTTTCCAGGTTTTGCCATCCATGAGGAGAATGTTTGGATGCGCACATTGCGAAGGGGCTTCGGGAGTCATAAAGACTCTATAGTACTCCGGGTTATGCAGCTGGGAAATTGTCATCTATCCGAAACTTGAAGCCTAAGCAAGTTTTAAATCATTGCTTATGTTGCTCAGTACACATTGCTTTACCCACTGGGACACCGGACTGGTGGAAACTGCTGCTTGGCTCCAGCATAATTAAGAGTTTCTTAACAGGACGAATTAAAAGAAAACTCATTTCAAAGTGGCTCAAAGGTTGAGAAAGCACATTGGCTCATATAGCTGGAAGTCCAGAACATCAGCAATCCAGTGGCTCAGTTTGTCATCTTTCTCTTGGCTTTGTTTATCTACTGGTGCCATTACTGAAAAAGGTTTTGCAGTTTGAGGACATCGCATGACTGTATTCAGAGGAAAGTTTGAGCATTCTTTTCCATTGTTCCAAGCAAGAGTCCTTCAGCCTCCCCTAGATCTGACCGTTTAGGGGTATTAGCTATGGCGGGGAAGGGGGGCGGGGTGACTGGAGTGAACTGTTTAGCTTAAACTAAAAGGATCCATTCCCAGAACTGGTCTGGCAGTGGAGGTGGTCAGCTTCTTCTGAAACTCAGGTTTTTTGTGGGAATACAGAAATAGTGTTGAGTGGACAGCCAACATTGACCATGGGAGATTTATTGAGAATTACTAAACCAATAGTGTGAAATAAAATGTATTCATTGTATTAGACTGCATACTTAATCATAGCACAAAGCAAGAGTTTACAAATAACTACAAGAATGACTATAATGTGATTGTGGAATGAATTTACCAATCTTTGCTTCCCAGAGTATTTATTTCTGAAGATTTTGCATATGAAGTTTTAGAAAAGCATTCTTCTTTTATCTTCAGTGACCATACCTCCTCCATATCCTGATATATCATTTAATTTTTTTGCTATTTTACAATGATTTAGCTTTTCTATTTTTACATTATTATCATGAAACTGAGTAAAAATGAACTAGAACCCATTTTTAAACTAATTAATTATAGATTGAAAGCTCTCTTGTTTAATATGATAAGAGTAAATATTCTTTCCTTTCTACCTTTCTTTTTCTTCTTTCTTTTTCTTTTTCTTCTTTCTTTTTCTTTTTCTTCTTTCTCTCTTTTTCCTTTCTTTTTCTCTCTTCTTTTCTTTCCCACTTATCTCTTCACACTCTTTTGTTTATGGTGAATCATACATGTTTAGATAATTATACATTACTGCTGTTATATGACTACATCGATGATTATTCAGACAAAAATTCTAATAATTACAGATTATGTTGCTCACCAAAAATTCTTCTATTTTTAATTATTTCAGAGTCTGCTCTAACACCTCATTTAAAAAAATAATGCAGATGAGGGACATTTTCTAAGTCCTTGAATATGAGAATGTCTTTGTTGCCTCCAAACATGAATGATGGCTTAGCTGGGCACCGATTTGAGTACCAATCGATAGTCATCTTAACTTTATAGATGTTGAACAGTTTGTTTTTGAAATATAGAATTGTAAAAGAATTATGACATTGAGATGGATTTTTTTTCCCTTTTTTTTTGTGTGTGTGTGTGTTGTCTGGCTTTCTGCCTTGATAGTGTTTTTTCTTTCTTTCTTTCTTTTTAAAATTCTTATAATTATCAAGACCTGTTTTTGTCTTTTGTTTCTCATTAAATTTGCCTGGCATCCAGGTAGCCTTTTTTGATTTGAAGTACCAGCAATCTTTAGCTCAGTAAACTCATCTTCACTTTTATTTTCTTTGTTACTTCCTTTTGCATATTCTGCAGAGAGCTTTTCTCCATTCAATCGTTGCCTTTGGAATTCTTATTATGAACATATGGCAACTCTTGGATCAATCGTCCATCTTGCTATTATCTTTTCATTTACCATACTGATCCCTTTGCTATTTTCTTCTGTGTTCTGGGTAGGCCAGGCCATATTTCTACACTCCGTAGCAACCAATCTGTTGTTCGCTGTCTCCATTGATTAATATTTGGAAACATATTTTCCATCTGGAAGCAACTTCTTATCTCAGACGGTTCTGTTTTATAGACGTACTGCCCTTTCAAATTTCATGGACAATAAAAATAAGAGGTTTTCAAAGTTTTCTTCTGTTTCTATCAGGAAGGCCATTTCACAGATGAAAATTAGCTCCGATACTCCAGATAGGTCTCATGCTTGTAAACAGACTTAAATATGTTGTGCTTTTCTGCCTGTTTATCCTTACAGAGACACTACTGAGAAGTGAGATAGTTCTAGCTTAGATTATATGGAACCCCATTTACAAGTTTGGATTCCGAGACAGAGAAAATATAAATTTATGTTTAGTTTAACTTTTTGTCCATGTTAGGATTGAAGTCTGTGAGGAGAGAAAGAATGCCACCACCAGAGCATGTGCTCTTCAAGTGCTGGCGGGGGCTGTCCACAATGAACTCCAGCAATGTCAAACTCTTCTCAGCCCCAAGCTGTGGCATGTCCATGTCCTGTGTGGCAGGCCATCTCTCTACAACAAGTACAAGCTTGGAAGGATTGCTGGTGGCATCCTATTTTCTGTGCCAACGTTTATTATATTTTCCAAAGTCTCTTTTGAGGTTGTAATTTTTCATCCAATGTCTGACCTATCACTCCGAATTAGGAATTTATTTGAGGTCCCACCCACTTATTCCCTAGGCTGGCTTATCCTTTGCATTTGTTACCTCTCAGACTGGCCCTTTTCTTCATATTTTCTTGACAAAAGTCTGTGTAGTGGAGATTCCTGAAGCTTCTGGCCTGTGTATACCACGTTTCTTCTTTTTTAACTGTCTCGTGATAGTATAGATTTGTCCCCATTTCCTCTTGTTTCTTTGGTCATTCCTTGGAAAATCTGAGAGGTGGAGACTTATGAAATAAGGGAGCTTATTTTGTTATCTCTGTCTCTGTCCTAAACTTTTTTGGTTATGTTTGAGTTTGAGTCTTTCTATTCCTATTCCACGATATTCACTTCTGAGTCCCACCCCGGATGGGTCATTTCTTGAAATCAAAGCTACCTTCGATTTTCAGTTTTTTTTTTTTTGGTCTGCTCTTGTTTGAAGCCATCATTAAAATGGATTCTTTCTTCTTTAATTACACAGACTCCATCAATTGTATATCCAGAACTTCTGATCTAACTATTTCTGTGCCTACTGCTATTGCACAAATGTGTACAGAGCAGATTCAATTGAATTTCTCCATGTCATTCTCTGAGTTCTCTGAAGTAACTTCTGTCTTTGGCAATGGCTGGATTGTATAACTCTTCTTGCTTCCGGAAAAAAAAAAAAGAAAAAGAAAAAAAGGAAAGAAAAAAAATCTTCTGCATGAATATTGTCTGAAAACTCTCTCGTATATATATTTTTTCTTCCGCTCATTACACAAAGCTCCACTTCAAAGAAGCTTCTGCTATTGGTGGTGAGATTAGCCCAGAGGCAGAAGCATAGTGTTGCTATTGTTTTAAGTCTGTTACATAAGAAGAGGATAAAGTTATTAGGAAAAAAAAGCCTCGAAGATTTCCTAAGTAAAATAATTCAATAATACTGTTTACAGAAAAAACTTTCTCCATAAAAGTAAGAAGTTTTTAAAGACATATTTCCAACAAAGGAGTGTTTTCATTTATTCTAACACATTTGTTTAATTCTTTTACTTATCTTGTGACTAGCATTAACTAAAATCTACTTCAGGGGATCAAATATTTTTTACCTTTAAATCACTCTCCTGAGATAATTTCTCCTTTCTAGTAGGATAAGTCTACTGATGGCGATGAGAGGTGATAACATTTGTAATAAGTTTTGTTTCTTTACAGGTCAAATCACAGTGTTAACTAGATTGTATTATTGGGTTTTACTCTACTCAAGAGCCAAAACAAGCCAAAGTTAGAATTTTGTCCTTTAAATATTTACTCTTTTATTCATAGAGAGGATTTAATGTAATCAGTGCTTGCAATGAAAACAGGGATGGGACAAATTCTCAATCTGTTGCTACTTTAGTGCTGTGAAATAATCTACAACAAAGCATTCACACAGATTCTGGAGCAGAGTAGGTGATGGTGATGATGATGGTGATGATGATCATGATGTCCTACTAGAACCACATGTTCCTCCAGGTGTCCAGGCTACTATTTGAGAAGCATCTCTACATGGTAGAATTATTTTAGGAAACAGGATGGTCTTAGCTCTGAACTTATTTATGAAGATGCATTGCAAAAATATCTTTTACTCTATCTTCCTTTCCTTCAAATTCCACTTCATTCTAGTTGTTCTTCACCTATGTGCCTCATGAGCAAGGTAGTTTCAATCTAAATACTTAAGTACATTCAATGTAGTAGAGTTTTGTGTAGGAATATTTTGCAAACCATCAGGTATTTCTGTACTTTCCTCAGGATGGTGGCTGTAGATGTTAGCTGTGTAGCACCATTGTTTGGATGGTTTCCCAAAAGAAATTTGGAAATCTAAGCGTGGTAGCTGGGAGAGATTTCCCACTTGTCTATATTTTCATTGTAATTTAGGTCCCTGGAAAGTATCTATATATTTTGTATTTGTATTCTTTTTTTAAGCAACAGAGTTTCAAGTTTAAAATACTAGTTTGAGATTTTATTCGTTGTAAATGGCAAGGTACTGATTGTGAGTGACTGATTCTTTACCTCTGAAGCTCTGCAGTATCCTACCAGTTCTGTCAATCCTAATTGTAAACGAGACCTTTGAATTTTTCCTTGTTTCTGTCTCCTCATTTCTTGCTGAGAGTGTTCATCTATTTTCACCAATTGAGTGCTCATCATAATACTTTCTGTGCTTTTTGTCCTTATTGTCTGTATTCACTTACAGTTATCACAAAGGTAATAATTATTGCAAAGTTTGGCCGCTACCTATAAAACTAGTTTCATAATATCTTCGTCCAAATCAGTAATCTCTTCCAAATTCCTTATTATGTCAATGGCTAATATGTTTAAATCTTACCCTTTTCAGAGAAGGTATATTTTCTCAGGTCAGAAACCTATTCTCACATTTTTATTTCCTTGATACTAGATCCTTGATACTTAGACCAATAACATTTATGTTACCTGGGAGTTTGTAAGAAATGCAGAATCTTGGGTCCTACTCAAGACTTTCTGAGTCTGAATCTGCATTTTAACTAGATCTCCAGGTAAAAGCATCATGTCTGAAACTTTAATGTGAAAACAAATTGCCTCATATCTTGTTTCAACAATTTTAACAAGATTTTAGCTTATACTCTGGTTAGTCTGATGCTAGGAACCTTGGATCACATTTTGAGTAGCAAGACTATAGAGCAGCCCTGTCCAATAGAACAGTCTGTGAGGATGGCAGCATTCTCTATCTGCTGTCCAATAAAGTAGACACTGGCCATGTGGCTAATGTACACTTTAATTACATATTTTAAATTTAAATTTAAGTGGCCACATGTGGCTGGCAGCTACGCTTTTGGATATTACAGTAAAATCCTGGGCACTTAGTGGGGATTTAATAAATATTAGGTAAGTGAAATCAAAAGATGTAATACCATTAAAATAAAAATTCATTTCAGACTCTCTGGTACAAGTATTTATTTATTTATTTTTTAAAAAGGAAAGTAGATTGAAATATGTGTAGAGTTTCTAATAGTTATATCTCTTGTCTGACAACAAATTGTCTTCAATCGCAGTGTGCTATATTCATATCACTTGTGCTATTGGTCTATTCACCAAGAAGCTGACATGATTTTTCAGAGCTCCGATTTGCACAGCCTTGGGCATTATTGGAATCAAAACAATGCTTGTATAGAAGGGCTTTGGTGTCTTCTGTTTCGGCACTGAATTTCCATAGCTTTCTGGGCTTTTTTTCTATTTCAGTACCTACTTACCTATTTCCTACCTACAGTTAGTTCAGTTGCCCCAGAAAACACCAAGTGTTATAAAGGAAGTGGTAACGCATGTTTCTTTTGAATTTTTTTTTTTTTAAGTTTGGAATGGTGCACAGAACAATGAGAAATTTCAAACAACAAATTTTAGAGCATTATGATGTTGTGGTTTTAGTGTGACTCAATTATTTTAAATATGGTGATTTAATATAATTTTCAAAAAATAATTTTTAAAATAAAATACTGACTTGTTAAAATGTTAATTAAATTTATTTAAAAATACACTCATATTTAAAATAATCGTTATATATCCTTTAACGTAAATAATGTGATTTTGTTTTTGCCAGTGAGGATATTTTCCAGCACATAAAACATATTCACTTAACAGATATTAATCTGATTGGAAATGCTATGAAAACAAAGGAGGCAAAGATCAAAGGCAGGACCGTGGGGAGCATAATTGTGAGAGAGGAAGTGTGTCCAAGCGTGGGGCTGGGGAGGTTGCTTTGTCCCAAGGCGCCCTCTGCTGGCTGGAGCTAGACCTACGCCAGAGGAAAAGCTGCTTTTTCATTTTTCCCCACCCCCAACTCCTGGTGTCTATATCTGAAATGGAGAGTTGGACATTTTCTTATTTTTATTTCCCGATACTCAGTCCTGACTTAGAACGAAGCCCGGAATCGCTGTTTAAAACCATTGCCAATGTCACATCTCTTCTTTATCTTCTTTTGATTAGTAATTCCTTAATTTATAATCTCAGGGACAGCAGTGTCTCCATAAGCTTATTTCTATTTTATCAAAAGGCGTAGCGGAAGATATGAGTCCCAGACCTTAAGCAGATTAAAGCACAGTTGTTAAGTCCATACACCTAGGAGATCTGCAAGTATTAAGGATACCCCGGAGCTGGATGGGAGCTTACTTTAGAAGTATCACTGCTTTTGTAATTTGAGAATTTTCTGTGAGTTTTCTTTTCAACTTTCCATTTAGAAAGTGAGTCGTTAAGGGTCGTCATTTGCTGAAAAATTAACCCGAAGAGCTATAAGTGCCTTCAAAGAAAATGAAGTAAGTTTTTAAAAGTTAAAGAATGCCAAGACTACTTTAGAAAGTGTTTAGAGAAGAATAAAAAGTGTTTGCATTTAGTACATTTTAGAAGAGACATGATATATGCTCCTCTGCTGCAAGCGACGCGTGCCTGCTACCGCCCTTGCCCAGAAAAGAATACCCTTGTCAAATTCCCTTCGTATAAATGAAGCCTCTCTCTCTGCAGCGAAGTACTGCAATTGATTCAACCTGCCAGGTAAGATGAATTTTACAACAGGTCACATCTGATATTAATATCATGGCATTCTCTGTTCTTTTTGTTTTTAATAGTCTTCTTTACACTTAGTATAAAAACCGGGTTAAATAGAAGAATGACAAATGTGATGCTTTATTTATTTTTTTCATCTTTTCTGTAGAATCCTGATGTAACTATAAAATCATGGTTTTGTGGTTTAGCTTGTGAATATTAAATTAGTATTGTATAGTTAGAGGTTATCAACACTCTTCATGGCAAAAAATCATGTCCGTTTAATAAATTATTATATCCTATTTAGTTCTTCTGTTGAATAAATGAATGCATAAAGAGAGCAAATTATAAGACTGAGAATGAAGATCAGTCAGTTATTAGCGTGCAAAAGGAAGTTTTATAAACAGGGGTTAGTTGAACAGATTCTAGTAGAAGTGAGAAGAAATTATTTTTAAATCTCTATAACTTCAATCAATATTTATTATAGTGCAATGAAAACAAAGTGATTTATTGGATTGAATCTTCATAGACTTGAACTCCTGGAGGGACAATATAATTTAAAGCTTATCTCTTCCTCCAACTACTTAAACCAGCTACACTTCTTTCCTTGGAAGGTCTCTTCTGATGTTTAGTATTTGATAAAATTCCAATGACCTTGATCACCAGCTTCGCTGACTTCGTTACCAAAGGAAACTTTTATTTCACAAATAGAAATATTCTTCCCTTAAGGTAAGTAGGAAGAATGACCAGGCTTGAATTTGGGGGTCTTTGTAAAAAATTGTACACAGTTTAATTTGTGCTGGCTGGATAATTACTGCTTGGCTATCGCCCATGGGAACATAACGCTCTAACAATAAGCTTTCTGCTTCTGTAACCCCCGCTTGCACAGCCGACCTGTGGGTTGACAGTTAGTAAAAAGAAGAAAAATAGACTTGTGTGTTCAAACAGAATGAAGAATGGGGTTTAGGGCTTAAAAACTCTGTACCTCTGCATTTCGGGGCTACTTAATTTGGGGTCTGCGTACTCCTGGCAGACCCAGTTGGCTGAAGAAAGAGTGTGTTTCCTATAACTCACTGATTTCTGGTGGTCCATGTGTCTATCGGGGGCTGGCAGCTACAACATTTGGAGGCCCCAGCGAGATCTCAGGGAGTGGCCCTGAGATCTAAGACTGGACCGGCCTCTGAAGTGGTTGCTGTCCCTGTTACGGACTCAAAGGGGTGGCCAACCTGAGATGTTCCAGGGCCCTTGAATGCTGTGACGGGGTCAATACAATCGTCAAGGACGCAGCCTTTAGGACACACTCTTTGTTCCTGGTCCTGACGGGAATCTCCGAGGCCTTGATATCTGGATAAAAGATTCCTTTCTGTTTCTGTTGACCAGTCATTGGGGGTCCGTGGAGAGACTAGACGCAGTCATATCTCCCGGACCGTGGCCAGGCCGTGGGACGCCGCCTCCTGTGTCCTGTTATTGGGTTCTGTCTATTGTCTTTGGTCTTGTCTAGGTTGTAAGTGGCGGACTTCTCTGGGTCCACCTACACCCCAGTAATTGTTCTTGTCTGAGTGTCTGTTTTGTGTTTTCTGTGCAAGCGATACGGGGAGGCCCGAGTTCACAGAAGACACCCTTGGGGTGTCTCCTGCGACATTTCAAAGAAAGGTTTGTAGAGGGAGCTGACTATGGCATAAAGTTTTCTCCAGGCAGACTAAGAACATTGTGTGAAGGTGAGTGGCCATCTTTTGGTGTAAACTGGCCTCCAGAGGATTCTTTTGACAGGGGTTTAGTAAGGAATGTTTGGAAGATTGTCACGGGAGATCTGGGACATCTCGATCAGTTTCCCTACATTGATCAATGTTAAACCTTGTTCAGAACCCCCGTCCTTGGCTCCGCCGGTGTGCCCTTTCTCTAGGGGTGTGAGTCTTAGTTATGGGCACCCCGAAACATACAGCAACTGAATCTCCAAGACAGCCCAGTCCCTCAGTCCTCCAGTCTCCACCAGAGGACAGTGACCTTCCCCCACCCTATAATCCAGGACAACAGAGGCCAAATAGCACCGCCTCACCTCCTTGGATGCGGGCAGGTAACCCCTATGGGCCTCCTGCTCCCGCTCCAGGCGGGGCACCAGCCAATACCACCACCCCGGCCATTCTCCTCTTGCGAGAAGCACCACCCCAGGGGCATCGCACAGACAGGCCCTTCATAGTTTTATGTGCCTTTCTCGACTAGTGACCTGTACAACTGGAAGGCACAGAATCTGCCTTTCTCTGAGAAACCCCAGGCATTAATGGGATTCTTAGAAAGTGTCTTTCAGACTCACCGCTCCTCCTGGGATGATTGTCAAGAGCTTTTAGTTACCCTCTTCACCACAGAAGAACGTGGATGCATTCGGGTGGAAGCACAAAAGATGGCTGCAGGAGGGAGGAGAGTTGAGGAACAGATTGAGGAGGAATTTCCCTCCACCCGCCCAGACTGGGGACACAATTCTCAGGCAGAGAGAATGGCATTAGATCGGTACCACCAGATTCTAGGGGAATTAGGATGGCTGCTCATCAGCCAACTAACCTTTCTAAGGCAACTGAAGTTATACAGGGACCTCAAGAATCCCCCGGAGCATTTCTCGAATGACTACAGGAGGTGTACTAGGTATATACCCCATTGATCTTGAGGCCCGTGAGGACCAGCGGGCAATTAATGTACTCAGGTGGCCCCGATATCCAGTGTAAATTGCAAAAATTAGAAGATTTTGCAGAGATGAACCTGTCCCAACTTGTTGAGATAGCCCAGAAGGTGTTCAACAACAGAGAGGCACCAGATGACCCCAAACGTATGGCTAAAGTAATTGGTAGCTGCCATGCAGGAGGAGAGATCAGGGAAGACTAGGGCACGACAAGGGAGGTCAGAAAAAGGCCCACGTAAGGGTCACACACCCCTAGGAAAAAATCAATGTGCCTACTGCAAGAAAGAAGGCCATTGGAAGAATGAATGTCCTGAGAAAAACGCGAAAGACCAGGGAAACCGCAAGACTAAAATCCTCGTCACTGAGGGAGAGGACTGACGGCTGGGGCTCCTACACACTAAGCCCCCAGAAGCCCAGGGTAGCCTTAAAAATTGGGGGCAAAACTGTTATCTTCCTGGTGGACACAGGGGCTACCCACTGAGTGTTACTCAACCCAGGGGGACCAATCTCCAAATGAAAGACCGCTGTCCAAGGGGCCACAGGTAAAATACGAGAATACCCATGGACCACTGAAAGGACTGTAGATTTGGGGTGAGGGATGGTGACCCATTCTTTCCTTGTAATTCCAGAATGTCTGGCCCCACTTCTTGGTAGAGACCTACTCCAAAAGCTAAGGGCTACCATCACATTCGGAGATAGTACACCTCAGATGTCCATGTCTGCCTCATCAACTATCTTAGTTACCTGTCCTCTATCCGAAGAATACCTCCTCTATGAGAAGGAAGAAAATGTAGACCCTTCCATGGGGCCCTTACTAGACAGACTCCTGATAGAATATCCAGGGATATGGGCTGAAAGCAATGCCCCAGGGTTGACTAGGCACCAAGCCCCGGTAGTGATGAGCTTAACTGCCACTGCGACCCCTGTTTGGGTTAAGCAATACTCGATTGCCCAAGATGCCAAAATCAGTATAAGGAAGCATATCCAGCGGCTGTGGGAAGCGAAGATTCTTGTGCCATGCCAATCACCATGGAACACTCCCTTGCTCCCAGTCCAGAAGCCTGGTACCCAGGATTACCGGCCAGTACAAGACTTAAGAGAAGTGAACAAGAGGGTTGAAACCATTCACCTGACTGTACTCAACCCGTATACTCTTTTAAGCTTGCTACCTCCTGAGAGAACTGTTTATACTGTATTAGATTTAAAGGATGCTTTCTTCGACATTCCCTTAACCCCTAGCTGCCAACTTATCTTTGCCTTTGACTGGACAGACCCAGAGGGCGGATTCTCAGGCCAACTAACCTGGACGCATTTACCGCAAGGATTCAAAAATTCTCCTACCATATTCGATGAGGCCCTAAGTGCAGATCTCTGTCCCTTCCGTCAACATAATCTTGACTGTATGTTACTCCAAAATGTTGATGATTTACTATTAGCAGCTGAAACTGAGGAGATCTGTCTTGCAGCAACCAGGGACTTACTTGGCACCCTAGAGGCATACGGGGCCCCCACCACATCTACTGACTATTGTCCCTTACCCAGAACTGCCTCCGTCTCTGACCTATACAGTAGAAGAGAACATATATTTTCAAGATAAGGGAGCTACTAGGAACCAACAGGGGTGGTGGACGACCCCAGATGGAAAAATCGGGCTCTCACGGGCCCTTGGAGGGACTCTCCTCCACCAACTACACCAGACCACACACCTAGGGCGAACTAAGATATTCCAAGCTTTGGACCCCTACTTTCACTTGTTAAAAGGGAGAAGAACCACAGAGGAGATTGCTTCACGATGCCCGGCTTGTGCCCAAGTTAATCCAAAGAAGAAGATAGAAGAACCTAGGCCCAGAGAAAGAGGAACTTATCTGGGGGACCACTGAGAAGTCGATTTCACTGAGTCTTTACAAGCCCTTCAAAGTGTACAGAAGGAGATTTGCTCCCAGGTTCGTGCTGCCCACTCAGCCCCGGAGGACGGACTTCCCCATCAGTTTCAGCTTGGGGACTCTGTGTGGATCTGGAAGTTCACTTTCAAAGGACTAGAACCCAAATAGAAAGGACCCTTCACTGTCTACCTGTCGACACCCACTGCAGTTAAAGTAGACAGCATCCCATCATGGATTCATCACTCCCACGTGAAGGCAGCACGAGAGTGGACAGCTCAGGAAGATGGGCCCTTAAGACTAAGACTCAAGTGTACATAAGTCTAACCCTCTGTTTCTTCCTTTTTTCCTCTTTAGCCCAGGCAAACAGAAACATGCACCAGCCTAGAATATGGGAGTTTATAGTAACTGAGACCGGTGAAATCATAGCCCAGAACATCACCAGCCATGGAGATTCGAATAGACTTGTGCCAGCTTGCCAGAGACGCCCTTGCCATTGCAACGGCTGGACACCACCTTGGATCGGGATCTTTCCTAGGTGGAGGAGCAAACTTAGGTTACAAGGGGGGGACTCGGCTGTGGCATATTATCAGCTGAGAAAAGCCTCTTAGGGATAGGACTCTATATTTGTCCTCAAGGACATTATTCAGGGATATATGGCCACATGGGTAATATGGGACTTGGATGTGAGGGCCAAGGCCAATTTTCTTGTGCTAACTGGGGTTGTGAGACTATCTCCACTATAGATAATTATAAAAAACAGAATGATGATCATATTAGATTAATAAGAGAACCAAGTCCCTCCATATGCTCTCTTGGGTCTTGCAATCCTATCATAATCACCATCAAAACTGATAGCCCTGGGGGACAACACTATTGGCTCACAGGACAGACATGGTGTATCGGATTATATAAAACTGAGTATGATTCAGGATTATATTTTACTATACAGATTAAGGACCCTCCCAGGAAAACTACCCCAAAGTCTTACACCTAAGAAAACTTCTGTTTCCGGAGCAACTCTAACTCCAGCTCTAGCCCCTCCAGGTAGTAGCCTAACAGTTATTAAACCCCAGGCGTTCGACCAGCCACAACCAGAACCAGAAGGAGCATTAATAACTATGTTAACGACAATACACAAGGTCTTAAATAAGACCACCCCAGACATAGGACAAGATGGCTGGTTGTGCCTAAACCCCAAACCCCCTTATTATGTTGGGGTAGGAACTCCCCTAAACTTAACTGAGCTCAGCAGTGCATGAGGCTGTGAATGGGAAACTCTTCGACTCACCTTAGGAGACATACAAGAAAAAGGAACCTGCCTAATTTCAAAGAACTATTCCAAGCTGTTGGCACAGTCACCTTACTTCAATAACTGTAATCGTACTATTGAAGTACCTACCTCAGGGGGTAAATACTATAAGGCTCCAAATAATACTTGGTTAGCATGTGATAGCGGGCTCTCTCACTGTGCTACATCCGATCTTTTCAATTCAGGTAAGACTATTATTTGTACCCTAGCCTTTGTACTCCCCCAAGTGTCCCTTTACATAGGCCGGAAGGCAGACTCCACTTCTTCCACCAGGACAGGCTACAGAAACGGGCCATACCAGTCTTAGTACCCCTTCTTGTAGGACTCGGAATAGTAGGCTCTGTAGCTATAGGTACTACTGCTCTCTCTCATCAAGGGATAAAATGAATTACATGGAATTGGAATACAGATAGATAAGGATATCGAGACCTTAAAAGACACCATCAGCAGGCTAGAACTTCAAGTTGTTTCACTAGCAGAAGTAGTCCTCCAAAATAGAAGAGGTTTAGATTTATTATTTTTAGAACAAGATGGATTATATATGGCTCTAGGTGAAACCTGTTGCTTCTATGCCAATAACTCTGGAATAATTAGAGAAAGCTTACTACTAGCACAGAGAAATTTAGATGCCAGGGAAAAACAGACTAGAATCAAATAACTGGTTTCACAGGATGTTCAACTGGTCACCATGGCTAACAACCCTTCTATCTGCTATAGCTGGACCTTTAATCCTCCTCTTCCTCTCTTTAACTTTTGGCCCATGTTTCCTCAATTTTTTGTTTGCATATATAAGGAAGAGAATTAATTCTATTAAACTTTTAGTATTATAAAATAGAGGCTATGAGCAAATTCTGCATGAATAATCAAGGATTTGATTTTCTGCTAAGGCCAGTGGGGAATGTGCTAGCTGGAAAATTACTGCTTGGCTATCGCCCATGGGAACATAGGCTATCACCCATGGGAACATAACATTCAAACAATAAGCTTTCTGCTTCTGTACCCCCCGCTTGCACAACCGACCTGTGGGTTGACAGTAAAAAGAAGAAAAATAGACTTGTGTGTTCAAACAGAATGAAGAATGGGGTTTAGGGCTTAAAAACTCTGTACCTCTGTATTTTGGGGCTGCTTAATTTGGGGTCCGTGTACCCCTGGCAGACCCAGTTGGCTGAAGAAAGAGTGTGTTTCCTATAACTCACTGATTTCTGGTGGTCCATGTGTCTATTGGAGGCTGGCGGCTACAATAAATTCTACCACATAATTTTAAACTTTATATTTTGCACCATATTTATTTCAGAATAAATAATCCAATTTGGTGAGCATTATTCAAGTTTCCTAATTCATGGCTAATTCTAAGGAAAATTGTTAAACTTTTGTTTCATTAGCTGATGATGAAATCAGCAAAATAAAATTTAGTGACCAAAACTCATACAGAATGAAGAGAGAAACTCGAAATAAGTATCTGAATACCAATTGTTTCTATTGATCAAAATCTTCAGATTCCTTCTCAAACCTTTGCTGCAGTTTGCTTGTGTAAATGTAAAATTTATAATCTCGTAAGCAATTCTACGAGAAGAAATTGCTATAGCCTTAGAGAATAGTATATACATATAAAGTATGTTTATACAAAACCTAAATTTTGATTAAATGTCTTCTTATTTATATCTTACAATAAAGGTACCAGAAATTACATCTAAGTAGTCTTAGGAGAAACATCATGTATTTATTAAATGAACAGTGTATACTCAGATCAGATGCTTTGTCTGACAAATTTCATATATCCTGTTTTTAGAAGAAATAAGAATTTAATGCTTTATTGCAAGCAATGCTTTAGAGGCAATAAATTCAACCATTTTACTTGTCTTTCTTGTGAATGCCATCCAGTTTTTCAGTTAATTGATGAGTTTTTTTTGTTTATGTAGTTTATCAGGGGGTTGCTTATGAGACCAAAACTAATTTTACACTCTTATGTTCCCTTAAGCATCTCACATTTTAACATGAAATTACATCTTTATTTAACCTATTCAAAGTGCCTTGATTAATGTCACTCACATATTTGCGATACATCATCCTGCATTTTCATATGGGGAGGATGAAGCAGAGAATCAAATGTTTCATTTGAATACATTCAAATTGTGTTCTCTCATTGTCACAAATCTACTTCTTGGCCTGGCCACTGTTGGACACTGGCCAAAAGAGAGGGTAATTCAGTGCAACTCTGATATTCTTTATGCAGTATTCAGATGTATCGAATTCTTAATTCTTTATACATATTCAAATGTATTGATGAATCAGTCTTTTGTCCTAAATGGGGTCATCATAATGAAGATTAGCATACACAAAGTGCTTATTGTGTACACCAGGAGTCATTGTACATAAATTATATCTTTTAGAATTAATCCCCCAATCCTTGCCCCATTCTACACATCGATCAGGGGCCTCGTAAGAGAGATAGCACATTCATTCTGGGTAATTCGAAGACACTTTAGTGAAGGCATTATCTTCACACTGGTAGTGAGGGTTTAGGGAAAACAGTGGATACTGTACCTCAATTGGTATTGTACAAAACAATTGGCATTGTACAAAATTCTGGGGCTAGCAAAGGAGGGATTCCATTCTAACCCAGGATGCGACGAGAGGGAACAGTCTACAGGAATCTGGAGAGGGTAGGCATGTGGAGAGGAACAGCTAAAGGAAGCCGTGGCTTTCATAGGAGGGTACAGCTAACCATTACAGATTTAACAGAGAAGCAACTGGGAGAATTAACACCCTTACCTCACTCCACTCCACCTTCTGAGCTCCAGCTAGTGCTCTGTACCGGCCAAACCCAACCAAAGAGGATCCTTTCATTGGAGTAGAAGTCAGCCTCCAGAGCACGAATGAGGACGGAGAAGGGGTGAGAGGGAATCTGGAAAGGCAAATGGAGGGCATCACTCATAGTCTCTAGTTCACATCCAGCCCAGTCTACACTGCCCTTGCCTAGTTCCTGGATCACCTCACTTACTATTTGTTTCAGTACCTACTTTGCTCCAGACTGTATTATTATTATTTTTTCTAAAATTCAAGCTCCCACAAGCCTTAGGGCCTTTGTACCTTCTGATCTGCATATTTAGAAGGCTTTCTTCTAGACTCTAAATTTGGCTGGCTTCCTCAATCCATTTGTGTCAGGTCTCAATTGTCACCTCCCTGGAGAGTCCCTCCCTACATTTTCCCCCTATTAGTCACTCTTTGACACATCATTCCTTGTATTTTACTCATAACACATACCATGCCATGAAAATTCTCTTCTTTACTAATTTATTTATTAGAATTTAAGTTTATAAGGCAAAGACTGTCTTTTTGATCATTATCTCTACCAGTGGTCAGAACCATTCCCAATATATAGAAGCAATTCACTAATTTTTAAACGAATGTATATATAATTAGGTCCTTATACCAATCTTCCTGATTTTACAGAAAAAGACCTGAGGGTTAGGTGTGTCTGAGACTGTGCAGCTAGCTAGCAAATGACGGGACTGAAATACAAACACAGATATCCTTAACACCGTGAAAGAGATTTGAACTACTAAGTTACACTGACTCTTCAAGGTTGAGAGAGAAAACACTATATCTTTTGTTTGTGGCCAGGCAGAGTTAACGAAGTTTTAAAGGATAACTAACTTGTGAACAAGGTACAGGTTAGTGATGTAGATTCTGAGTCAATGTTCCTAGCAGGAGTAGAAAGAGCGTTTAAAATTCTTAACTGAAGGTTAGGTAAATCTATATAATAGTACTTACAGAATATGCCTTTGGACTGTAAACATTTTCCGATCTATCATATTTCATACAGAAAGCAACTTCTGTTCTGCATTGTTTTTTATGATGTTTGGGTAAAAATAGCAACTGCTTGTTTGCTGGAATGCTAGCTCTTTCAATTAAAAAAAAATATATATATACACACACATATATATATATACACACACATATATATATACACACACATATATATATATATGTAAAGAATATGCTCATTTAGCTTTTGTTGAAAAGAAAAGGTACAATTTCTATCTTCTCATTTTATATTTCAATTAAGCTCATTTCTCCTCCTTCTCTTGCCATTTGAATCAGGTCCAGTTGGAATGTGAAGAATAATGTCACCTCTGATCAAAAATGGGCATTTTTGCATTTATGTAGTTGTTTCCACTATTCTTCCCTAGCTTTTGTTACACAAAATGAAAACAAAAGCTGATAAAGATGTTGGCATGAGAGGTGGAAGTGGGAGGCAGTAGGATGAAAAAGAGAGAATGGAAAATAAAAATGTGTTTTCAGCACTCACAGTGATTATTGTTTCCACAATTTCTTTTTGTGTGTAATTCCTCCGGGAACAATGTTTGTGCCGTGTGCTCGTTCTTTCTATACAGTGCACATTTTTTACTCACATCCACTGTTCCTTGTTTTACGAAAAGCTATGTGTGGAGGGGGAGATACTACTTTAACTCTCAGAATTTCTCACCTTGACACCCTCTCACAGCTTATAAATTTGTTTTTGGTTGGCAGTGAGAATTAAAAAATTTCATCTCTATAATGATTCCATTTTATTCATCTTTTTCTTTCCTAAGCTTCCAAATGTATCCTAATTACCAGTGTTGTGTTTTTGTGCAAAATATTTCCAAGTTAGGTTCCTGGTCAATAGATATTTACATATTTAATTGTAGATATAAAATCGTCTAAGCTTGTCCTAACCACTCATCATGTTGAGGGCTTTAAACTGTGCCTGCAGCAAATCACTCTTCACCTGCTAGCTGACTCTTTTTGTAGTGAACACCATCCTTATCCAAGATTTCAGCAACTTTTATCTGTTTTTTGATGTCAGCAAACATCAGATAGTTGACATAATGTGTTTATTGTTTTCAAACATCACAGCGATGTTGAGAAAAATTTTGGACCAAAATATAGGACAGCCTGAAATAAACCCTTGGAGTTTTTAGAGGGAAATAAATAAAACTTTGCCTCGTAAAGGAAGATCCTCTCATGCAGAGAAGATCCTCTCTGCTCCACCAATTAGCATAACTATAATTTTCAAAAGGTCACGTGACCTTATTTTTTTCTGCTCATATAATCAATATATCTGCTTGTGGTTCTGCTTTATTGAAATAAAATCCGCATGAAGCAAATTATTGCCAATCTTGCCTCCGTAACGACTACCTTGATTCGAGATGAACATAAGAGGACAATATCTTTTGTTATAGATTTTTTAAATTCCAAATCGAATTGAGAATTAAATTAGAAAATTATGAATTTAGAAGTTTAGGAAAAGCTGCTCTGCTAAAATGTCATCTCAAAGAAAAAGAATCGAGTAAGACATGGGAAAGTGAGCGACCATGAAAAGTTTTACAGATTTGAGGCATCATTATTACTGTGTTCACAAATTCACTCATCACTGGATTGTGCAACTAGAATTTTCAAAGATAGCATTTTTGATGTGAGATAGTTTGCTTTTGACCTAAGTGGTTAATTAATTGCATTTGTTTTTTGAGCCTAGATTGGCCATATATCCTTTGTTGTTGCTGCGCTTGAAATAGTCCATGTAGCTAATAGGATAGAACCTTCGATACTTCCCCCATGACTCACTGGAACCTCGAGTTCACAGGGCCAAGAGTTCATGACTGTCCTGGCAAGTACTGTTCTGAAAGCTGATTGGAGTCCCATTGTTCAAAGGGGAAGGTGCATGGTCCGAATCAAATACTGTCACATCCTCCTGGTAGATTTTCGAATGTAGCTTTACAAAATCTTTTGAAGCCATGAAGTCCGAGGCTGCTGGTGTGCTTGAGATGTCGAAAGCTCTCTGACTGCAGGTGAGCTGGAGCTACAAGTCCAGCCTGGCATATCACATGCAGTTAGTGTTAATTGAATTTACTTTGCGAATGCATACTAATTCTTTTTAGCAGGTAGTAGTAGGTTTATAAATTAAAACAAGAAATCAGAGGCAGAAATTAGAGAAAGCATGACATACAAGTGATATCATGGGAGCAGCAGGAGAGGCAAATTCAGCGGAAGTGTGTCAGCTTACTTCTGAATTTTTGGAGTCTGCATGTAAGGAGGAGTTTGGGTACTGAGGGAACAGGTTTTACTTTCTCTCTCTTTATTTTACACTATTTGCCTTCCCCATCATTTATACTCTTGAAGCCCCTCAGAATTTGAAGCAGACTACAGGGAGTAAATGGCTGGAAAATATGACAGAGAAGTGTCTAAGAAGATAGTTTTTGCTTATTTTACCCTTCTGTGGTGTTGGAAGTCCCAGGAACAAAATAGACATGAATGATACCGACGTGAAGCTCCCGCATCCATAACCCTATCAGGCAGGACACTCACTACCCATCACCACAGTGTCAGAAAACTTGGATTTTTAAACCCCTTCACTCCAACTCCTCCCTCTCACATGCGACATGCTTCTCTGTAACTCTGTAACTCTTCAAACTACAGGAGCCTATCAACTTTAATTTTTTTTTTCTTTTTGTACTGTTATTCTTTTTTCTACTCAAAGTAGTCATTTGGCCAGAAGGACTTATCAACCCATGGGAACTTTCTTTCAGTGATTTGTGTTTCTCTGACTGTAATTCACAGAAAGCACCGTGTTCTGCTCGTGGTTCCCGTCCTTTCTACCTTACTTTCTGGAAGGCACTAAATGAGAAAAGGGGCCCTCGGAGTGAATGTCCAACAGATCCACTACCCCAGGTACATGGGTATGTTTTGGCCTCAGAATACGAACATTTCTTATGGGCTTTTTTTACTTCTTTTTTTCTGTTTTCTGTTTCTGCCTCCATTATTCTCATATCCGTTTTTCTCAACTTCTTGACACATGGATTTTCTCTTTTAAACATTTAATTCCAGTTTCCTACCCAGACATATTGATATTTATACTCTGATCTTTGACTATTGTTATAATGATGATTATGATAATTAATAATGATAATAATAACAACGGCTAACATTACTATGTTATTACTATATGCCAAACATTTTTTTCAGCATCTTAAATATATTTTTATTTAGCTCTCAAACAATGCTTTGAATTAGGTGCCATCATTATCCTCTTTTGCAAATTAAGAAACTAAGTGCAAAGGCAGTTAAAGTACTTGCTACAGATCTCATAGTTAATAGTTGATAGAAAGGATTCCAAGATTTGTCTGAACTCAGAGCCTATATTCAGCTTTAAAATTTTATTTATTTATTTGTTTTCAATTGTACAATGCGGTGTTATAAACTATAGTCTCTGTGTTATCCATTAGATCCTCAGAATTTATTCATCTTATAATTGAAATTTTTTCCCTTTTCCAACCTTTCCCTGTTTCTCCCCCTTCCCTCCACCCAGATCCTGGAAATAACTTTTTTTGCTCTCAGATCCTAGATTCTTAACCAGGACGTGGTATTGTCCGTCCCTCTAGTTAAGCATTTACTGCCGTGCCCTGGTTACCCTCCCAAGCTTAGGGCAAAGTAAGTGAAAAGTACAAACTTCTAATTTATCTTTTAATTTTATTATATTTTTATATGATGAATAAAAAAAATATGTTCTGGCAGAGATGAGCTCAAATAATGGGAGACAAGAATCTTCACACATGGCTTTAGTCTCACCAAGGTGGCCCTGTAAAGAGGCTGGGCAGAGACCAGGAGCTAAGAAAACACCTGAGCAGCCATGCCCAGGGGAGTGAGTCAGAGTCATCGCTGGGACTCGTAATCACGCTGGTTACTCTGGAGTCTTCAGACTAGCATACAGGGCAATGTATAATCTACTGCCTACTCAGAACTTTTCATTTCTTCAGGAAGAAAATACAATTGAATTGATTTTTGCTTGAACTAACATTTGCGACCCTGCTGAATAAAATGATGATTGAGGTATGGGTTCATGTTGTAAGTCCTGTTCAGAAAAGTCACCAATCGTGTCAGTTATATGATTCACTCATAGTTCTTAAAATACGCAGAAGTCATTTCCCAACAATTATCATGTTAGTATACAATGAAAAAGGATAGCATGAGATTACGGTTTATAAGAAAGTTAAATACATCAATGGTTTTGGTATGCGATTTAGTCATACTTCTTCCAGTTGTCTTTCAACTTTACATTAATTATAGCCAATTATATTTTGGGGGAGAAAATACAGCTGTTGTGATTTTTTTTCAGTTCTTTGATTTTTGTGGTAAGAGTCCTCAGCTTTGATGCATTCTTGAAACAATTCTAATAATGTGTTTTATTCCCTGTTTAATAATATAAAACCAGCAGGATGTCTCACTTTCAGAAATGTTTGATAAAGTATTGCTCTTTCTGAGGGGAGAGAAAAAACAATGGATTTTTTTCATTTTATGAGCTCTAGGATGAAAAGTCCCTAAGTATAATACACTGTTCTTTATGTGACTTTCTCACGACATACTATTTTCTCTCTTCTGGTTCTCTTGAATAATTCTCGCAGTTCTTGGTGAGCTTCTAATCAGTTTAGCCTGTGAAATTTAGGATGGAATAAGTATATTATTGGTGCAGGGAGATGAGCTTTTTCTAAGTAATACAGCATGGCTATTTGACAGCTTTTTTCATTGAATAAGAATTAAGTTTAATAAAATTTTTCATAAATTATAGTTTTTTAAAAATTAAATTATTATATTAATACTAATTAATATAAATGAATTAGTATATTGAAATTAAATATACATGCTTCTCAGTTTACAAGAGAAGGTTTTACTTTTAAGCCTTTTATTAACATAGGCAAGTCACTATTAGAAATAGCTTAGTCTTAACTTGGCAAATACCCATTACAATAACTGGGCAATATATTGTGGGATTTTATAATAGCGAATCATGAGTAAATGGCAGCCAGAAGCATACTCTCTTCATTTATGTGGTTTCTGTAATTACCTATAGCATTTTGAGGTTATGCTTATGCCCACCTACATTTCATAATTTACTTTCATTATATTGATTGTGGCTTAGCTGCTGTGGGTTTGGAATGTATTACAAATCATATAGTAAATAGTTTTGAAATTATTTATAGTTAAAAAAAACCCAAAGGAGCTTCATTCTCTGCCAGTGTAAGTGAAGCTGAGCCCCCATCCTCAACACCATCATTTCCCAGATGGCTAATAAATGACATATTGGGTGTTGGAATAGGGGAGTATTTTTATAGCAATTTAAAGAAAAAATTTCTTACATTTTTAGATATCATAGAAGCTCTCTGATACCATACTTACCTTGATGATATCTGATTTCCAGACCTTAACTCTTTTCATTTTTACTGTGTTTTGGAAGTTCACCAATTATTATTACTTTTTAATAATTTGTATTCTGATTTTATTGATGATATGAGAGCATTTATAATTCTTTAAAGATTTTGGGTATGTATATTTTTCATCCTACGTGGTGATGGTTGAAAATTTGGACATCTACTTATTGAACAAATTATAGAACTTTTTTCCTTTGTCTTTCATTATGTAGGTGAGGGTTTTGTGAGCTTCCAAGTTCTATTATCATCCCTCTAATCTCTTTAAATAGAAGTTCTCAAACTTTGGTTTGCATAAGCATCCTCTGAAGATATTGGTAAAATACAAATTCCTGGTACCTATTCCTAGAAATTCTGATTTAGAAGAACTGGGAAAGGTCCCACAACAATGCTGAGTTATGAAAATTGTCTGTATTTAATTTGTTATGGTAAACAAACTCTGTATTTTTAAAAAGTCCCCCAAATAATTCTGATACCAGTAGTCCATATTGACATCTTGAGAAACTGGCCTATGTCAGAGTCATTAATAAAATGTGGAAAATTTATGGTTTTACAAGAAAACTTGTGCAGTTCGCAAACTATGATGGGGCAATGCTCCATGTCATTGGTAAATATTTTCTTTAGTACAAACACTAATGTTTTATATGATTAATATTTGGCTTTGAACATTGGTTAAAGAAGTTTATTTAAAATTAAAAGCAAAAGCAAGTGTTTTTAGAATTTATATTTTTCATCTGCTTTGAAAGAAATTTTAAGAGACTTAATTGACAAAAAAGAAACATATTTAATTACTCTTTTTACCCCTGAAGTCGAAGTTGAATATTTTTCTTTGGAGGGTTCATTATAATAAGAAACTAAGAGAAAAGAATTCTCAAAATCTATCTTATTTAAGAGGACTTTCCTGATTAATATTAATGGGAATAATTGTACGTAAAATATAAGCAGTCTTACTCTAAATTTTGTCAGTATGGAAAAACTTAGTGAAAACGTTCAAAGATACCGTGTAAGTTATTTAAAAACTGGACCGTATTTAATTGAAAGGTCAACTCAAAGAAAAAAAAAAAACACTTTCAAACTTCATTTCCATCAGGAGGCAGGTGGTCTTTTTAGACTTGCTGGCTATAGATAATTTTTTTTTATTTGATGTACAAAAAAACAAACAGCTTAAATGACATTTTAAAGCAGACAGTATCAAGAAGAAAAAATATATAAACCTTTCTGACCCCTCTAGGGAGAACTCTTTTCATGACCAAAATCAATATCCTTTGTCAATCTGAGGAAGGAAATAAGAAACACTTGGGTGCAATAGAGGAGAAACTGTACAAGTTTCAAAAAAGCAGCAAATTGAAAACTCTACTCAGGCATATGTATTTCCAGGCAAAGACACCTGAACCATAGGGGGTTCAACTTTGGTGCAAAGATTTGAATTTCTCAGATCTGATCTCAGTAACTTTGCAGCTTAGAGCTCCAGCGACTTTATTGATTTCAAAAAGCTCCTTGTGATCGTCACAAGTTGGATTCCTCCGTACTTTCCAAAATCAAAAGTAATTTATTTACTGAAATGCAAAGTAAATTTGCCCCTTGTTTTTGATAATTATACAGTGACAGCTATAATACTTTGACGTCACCTTTCTTAACTCTGTGAGACATATTATTACCATCAGCATTTTCAGAAGAGAAAATGAAGGGTCGTGGGAGATGACGTAATACATCCAAAGCCCTGTAACTAGGACTAGGCAGAGCTGGGATTCTATTTAAGTCCATCTGACGTCAGAGCTCACATTCTTAACTGTTCTGTAATAGGAGCAACAATGCTGAGTTATGAAAATTGTCTGCATTTAATTTGTTATAGTGGACAATCTCTAATCCCTGAATGTGCCTTAAATGTTTTTGAATACTTGAATAGAAATATGTACTCTATTGATCTATTTAAAAATATTGTATGGCAAATTAATATGACTATCATTAACACATGATTCTGATATGTCATCCTTTATGTTAAAAATGTAAATGTAGCCACAGATATCCTGGTCAATGAGCTAGTGTTATTCATATCTTTTCTATCCTTGCCGATTTATTGTTTAGTTAATCTGTCAGTTGCTGAAAGAGGTATTTAAAAATCTTCAGCTCTGATTGTGGATTTGCCTATTTCTCCCTTTTATTTTGTTAATTGCATTCGGGTTCTGATTTCAAAACCATACACATTTTTATTAGTATGTTTTTTGATGAGTTGACCCTTTTATCATTATGAAATATTATCACTGGTAACAACTTTACACTTGAAATTTCTATTACATGGCATTAATATAGCTACTTCATTCTTAATATTACAGTTTGCATAGACTATCTTCTTCCATCCATATATTTTCCTCCTAGTTGTATTTGTATACTTAAAGGTAATTTCTTGTAGACTGAATATAGTTGACTGTTACTTTTTCCCATTCTAGCAATCTTTACTTTTAAATTGAATTGTTATTCCATTAATGTCTAATATAATCTCTTTACGATTTGTTTTTATTCATTTCCACTTTTTTATCCTCTGTTATTTCTTCCTTGAACTTTTTTCTGGATTATTTAAAAATGTTAGAAATCCATTTTAATTTTCCTATTGTCTCGTGCCATTTCCTTAGTGGTTGAACTAGAGATTATAATATATATCCTTAACTTTTAACAGCTTATTTAATGTAAATTACACTTTATGTTGTAATGAATCAATATAGGTCATCCATCCTCTCAGCTTTTATGTTGTGGTTGTTATTTATACATCAGATATTCACATATTATAAACACCACAAGACGATATTGTAATGTTTGGTTTAAACAACTATATGTGGTATAAATAAACAAAAATAAAGCAAAACAATTTTTTATTTATCCAAGTATTTACTGTTTCCCGTGGTCTTCATTTCTTTCTCAGTGTTTGTGTTTCCATGTAGTATTTTTTCTTTTTAGCCTGAGAAGTTTTTTTAAGTCTTCTCTTATGTTACAAATCTGCTGGTGATAATCTTTTACTTTTGTTTTGTATGAAAATGTTTAGTATGCCTTTACTTTGGAGTAGATTTTTACTAGATGTAGTATTCTGGTTGACAGGTTCCTCCCCCCGACCCACCCCTTTCAGCATTTTAAAGGTTTCATTCTACTCGCTTCTGGCTGAAGTCCATTGGTCTGTCTTGCCCTTTGGATGTATATTCTACCCCCATATAACCTCGTCACACTGCGCATTGGTCATTTAGAACTTATTGGTTCCTGAGTTATGCAGATATTCCAAATCTGGCACTTTTTATTGCACAATATAAAAACCATGCTTATTAATATCTCAACAATGTAATTTATATCCAGTGAAATAGGACCATAAAACTTGGAAAATGATGTCACACATTAAATAATTATAATAGCATAGCCCTATTTTGACTTTGATTTTTGTAAAATTCCATCAGTAAGATCTGAAAATTAAATATTCTTTCAAACATAGCATTGGAATAAAATACATATAAGGAAAATACAAATGGCAAATGATTTTAAAAGATCAGTTATAAAAAACATTTTCTTATAAATGTGAATAACTTTTTATTCTTATCTGCTGAAATTATCCTGGAATACATACTGAATGCATCCTGAAATGTATGGTAAGAGTTTCTGATAGAGAATCATGGAACCTCAAGGTTAAAAGTAGCTTTCAAGGTTATCTTATGCAAGCAGTGTTAAGTTGCTTGAGTCCTATTATTTTATCCCTTCCAAAAGGTATTTCTTTTTCATGTTTAGACACCATTTGTGATAACCTCACTATCACATTTAAGATGTTTGGCTAATCTCTGTGATCTATTCTCAATTTCAGATATTTTTATTTCATTGTTTATTTTCACAGTGAATGTGTCATAATATTGCTTTTACTGTGCTTGTCTTATAAATGGAAAGATCTTGGACTGGGATCTTCTGGAAGGGGTTGCACTAAATCATATTTTTAAGTCAATTATAAGAAGCTATTTGCTTTTGAAACTCAAAATGCCATCATTGGCTCAACTAGTTTGGAGTCCTCAGACATTCCGAGTATACGATTGGCCCAGAAAAACAGATTTTGATTTAAATTGCTTTAATAATAACAGTTCTGGCACAAATGAGAGCATGTAATATTGTCCTTCCTTTAAGTCAAGGGAAATTTCACAGCCAACATTGATGGTATCTTCTGAGGCCAGCTTTAAATTCCTGACATTTTGGCAAGGGGAATAATATGATGTTCACTGTTCTAGAAATATATATGAAGATAGACGTCACCAAACCACCAATATTTCCTCAAGTCAGAACAGTTTTTAATACTCTGTGTGAGACTGTAGTTGTCATTTTCATCTTTCAGTTAAAATCTTTCGGCATCACTGAACAAAATTACGAGTTTTCAAATTTAAAAAACAAAGACCTCATAAAATATTTGCAGGTAATGTGCAGCAACAGCGGTCTGAATTCTGATAAATAAGTGATATTTTTCTTAAAAATGAATTATTCTCACAGGAAACAACATTAACAAAAAGAATGTTTCCATATCTCGTGAGTTCAGTAAAACCTAATATGCCAAGGGGCTAAAATCCCCACAAGAATTCAGAAATATAGTGCATTAAATATAAGCCTCTTCCAAACAGTGTAATAGAAACACTGCTTTCTCCAAAATAATAATTCTCTGAACTGTTTATTATTAGGGAATGTGATTTAAAAATAGAGCCATAGACAAACACAAAAAACTATTTCGATATATTAAAGACAGCATTATATGAAACTTATTTGTTTCTGGGTTTATTTAATGATACTTAATTACCCCTCTTTTCCGCCTGCTACGATGCCTTTCTCATATCCACATATCCATCCATTACGAAGGCGTGAAGTGCCAAGTCTGAGATTCAGTGGCTTTGTTGAGACAATAAATGAGATAGTGTAGGAGATAACCATGCCATCTTGCCCTTTCTGTCTTGGGTCTAGGTTATCTCAGCAATTTCCTATTTTACCTAGAATAGGCCATGGGATTGAAAGTGCCCACAGACGTGGTCTAGAGCAGAGGTTTCCAACCTCTGAGCCACAGACCAGTACCGGTCCATGGCCTGTTAGGAACGAGGCTGCACAGCAGGAGGTGAGTGGCGGGTGGACAAGCAAAGCTTCATCAGTATTTGCAGCCGCTCCCCAGCACTAGCATCACCTCCTCAGCCCCACCTCAGACCATCGGGCATTAGATTCTCATAGGAGCACTGGTCCCTGGTGCTAAAAAGGTTTGGGACTGCTGGTCTAGAGGACCCTCATAGTATTTTTACATATTTAATTAATTAAATTATTAGTATTATTAATAATTTTTATTTATTTCAGAAAGTGTGTAGAGACTAGGGTCTTGAGTTTAGCTTTCTTCTTTAGCACAGAACAATGTCCTGATGAGACCACAGAAGGCATTCAGGTTCTTTGGAAGATGTTGGGCTAGGGCTGCCAGATAAAATATAGACTAATTTTTATTTTAGTATAACATATAGTTAAATTTGTATTTCAGATAAATATATGTTCAATATGAAGCATAGTTAAGTTCGCACTTCAGTTAATAGCAAATACTTTTTTTTGTGTATGTCCCAAATATTTCACGGGACATCTTTATGTTAAATATTCCTTGCTGTTTACTGAATTCAAATATCACTAGGTGTTCTTTTTCGTCCTTCCCCACTTCCCTTTAATATGAGCTGAGGGTGTCTTGCAGCTGGACTGGATCTTGGTACTAGAATAGATTATTTGTGGAGAATGACCTAACAAGTGTAGACACTGCTTTAGTATTGTGTATGGATATGGAAAGAATACTGTGTCGAAATACTGGAGGATGTCTGTCGCCACGGGCTGGAAGCTTGATATTTGCTGAAAATTAAATTTGTTTTATATAGGAAACCATCTAAAACTTTACTCATCTTTAATTATTTGTTATTAAAAATAGAATGCCATACCATAGTAAGTATTTATTTGTAATACAGGAATTACCTTACCCAATGTGATAACTTTGGCTGGAAAGTTTGAGATTTTTGTGGCTGCGTTGGGGCTTAGTGGGAAGAGCAAGATGTGTATAGTCAGAACAAGGTTTTGAAACATGGCAGGCAAGATCCTTACAATCTTTGAGTCGTGAGGTCTACATATGTAAAATGAAGATAATGTAAGCCTAACTGATAGAGGAATGAGGAATATTAAATGAGATAATGCAGGTGGAAAACTTGTATGGTGACCTCTTCCCCTTAGTAATGGGACACCGATGTTAGGTATCAAAACTCTATTGAAGCAAATCAGTTCCTCAGCCAGATGGAAAATTGGACCTCTAAGTTACTGCTTTCTTATATCTTTTCCTGCAACACCTCAGCCTAACTGGTACCTTTTATCTTCAGTACCTTTGTAATATTATGAAAGTTTGACCTCTTTATAATAGGGGACTTCTTGGGTTTATACCATGGCTCAGAAGTTGTGTGGGAGTTGATGGTTTGGGGAAATGACTCTGACACCCAGGAATGTCAATGAACCTATTTAATGATGTGAAATAACTATTACTACTTTCTTCATTTAATGAGAAAAGCTTATCCTACTTATAAAAAATGCTTTGTGCTTTACTGACCCTATAATTCAGTGTTTCTATGATTAAGACATATTTATTTCATAGCAATTTCATATCATTGAAGTGTGATGGAAAGAGGCTGTATGCCTCTTTCTGAGTTGTTCTGAGGTAGTGGGATATTTTATTAGGTTTTGTTATTATTTAAGTATAGTAAGACCAACAGATCAGTAGACAACTGTGATTGAAAAGATACTTTGTTATACTTAGAAATCCCAGGAGCAGGGAGCATAGCAGGCCATGGGGTGGGGGTGCATTTAGGGAAGAAGTGGGGTTCATCAGGAGACAAAGGGAGAGGGCAAAATGTGGGCAAAAATCTTTATTGTGGTTTCCAAGGGAAAAACGGACAAGGCAGAGTAGTGGGGTGAGGATTAGATATTTTAAATAATTTTGGTGAGCTCAGGGGTACAGGGGATGTCCCTGGTTGCCTGGTACCGGGACCTGGGGCGATTATGACTGTTGGGTCATGGCCCTGAGTGTGTGAGCTCCAAATGAAAAGTGATCAGAGGCCTGGGCACTGGATTGTTTGCTTTGTATTTGAAAAGAGCCCTCATGGTGAGTCGTTTACCATCTCTAGGAACTGGTTAACCCTGAGAGGAGCAGTGTCTCTGGAGTCATCAAGGCCCCATATGTTACAGGATCAAAATAAAGAAAATAAAAGATGTGGTTAAAACAAGGAGAGAGCCGGATGTTGACACCCTAGTTAAGTATTTTTGTTCTGCTAGATTCTAAAATGTTTTTGAAAAAGAGATCTTATCTTAGAAATACTGAAATATTTACAGATGTCCGTGACTTATTTTGAAATAATCTGCAGTGAAGTGCAGAGTAAGTGTACAAAATGTATGTATACTCCATTTTGTTCTAAAAAATAATCAAAGATGTTTCTCTGCCATTACACGGCTGTACAACTTTTTAGTAAAGTTACATTAACTTTATATATCTCATTTTCTTCAGCTTTCAGATGGGAATAGTAATATTTCACAGATAAGGTACAAGAGAAGACTAAAATATAGAAAAAATTAATGATTAATAATGGGTGGTCTCTGGCAACGTGTTGTGTCTTAATATCTAATGCACCTGTTTTTGGTTATTAACTAAGAACATAAACAATCTGATTCAACAAGCTTCCGACTCAGAAACGATGTTGTGATTTTGGTCGCTGATAATTTCATTTTATATTTTTACTTTTGTCAAGGTCTTCTTTCCTAAGTAGTGTTGACCTTACATTTCTTGTTAGCTAACAAGTTCAACAGGTTATTTATGATATCAGGTAGTAATTCTTTTCCCTCTGTATTTTAATATGTGTGAATATGCATTTTTGATTAATCATTTTTTCTGGGAGAAACCTCAGATACTACCGTATGCTAGTACTGCTGAGATGCAGTCTTACATACAAAAGGTTCTCTTCTCTGAAAAAGAAATACCATAATGGAAACTACATATCCAGAGGAAAAACAGGAACCATTGTGAATACAAAACGTTTTTTAAGGATCAGCAGGGGGCAGTAAGATTCCACAGGAAAAATAGATCCCTGTAGCATTCATAAATTATTTTCCTTTTGCTTCAACTCCAAACTGATAACACCATAAACTCTGTGCTTTAAAACAAAATGTTCACTTTAGCAGATAGTGTATCTTTTCTTTTTAACCCTCAAAATGTAGATGCACTTAACAAATTTCTTTGTCTGCTAATTTGAAAAAAATCAAACTTCTGATTTCTTCATCTGCATTCTGGTTTGCCCATCATTCAGCATTCAAATGCAATGTTATTTTCCTCCCTTTGACTAACAGAGAGTAATTAGGACTTTTCACAGACAAGTGATTACCTAATAAATGACCTTCTGCTGGCAGCTCTATTAAAATGGAACAGAAGTGATGTTTACTACAGGCGGTGACCAAGGAAAGTGCAGAGATAAGACAGGCTCTGCATAACCAACAGCTTCTTGAGCTCTCAAAATAATGAAGGCACTTACTGGACTAGCAGATCTGCACTAAAATAATTATAAGCCTGATAGGACACTAAACTATAAATACAAATTATGATTGGCTATTGCAACAGTTCATTAATTCCATGGAAGTCTAAGGCTAAGGTAATAATGTTTATATTCACATGGGACATGGGCAAGCAAGGAAAAAATAAAAATACATAAACTAGGCAAGGATAAAAAGAATACGGATTGATTTTCCTATGTTATTTCTGATTCTAGTACATTTAAAGGGTGAGAAGAAGTATAAACTCAAAGTGAAATATTTTTGAAGTATATTTTTGTGAAGTAAAACAAATTTCTGCAAGGCTCTTGAATGAAATATTGGATATGGTCACATAGTTTTGCCTGTAGCCTTATTTGTGTTTATAAACTACTTTAAAAATAAAATAAAAATGTAGGCTTTGCTTAGGATTATGCTGGCTATGGCTTTAGGTAATTTGTAGATTCCTGATGAATAACCTTAAACCACAGAACTTTAGAGCTGAGAGGAGCTCTGTCAACGGTCTCAGCCAATTCTTTAATTTTATAAATGAGAAATCTGTAGGTTGAGACGGGTCACTCGGGAAGCTTTATAAAAGGACGTAAAGTATCTGCCATTGTAACTCAACTGGTGGAAAAGTTCCAGGTCTCCTGATTTATTTTTATTTTTTATTTTTTATTTATGCCTACAGTACCTGTCTTCCTAGGTGGTCTCCCATCCAAGTCCTAACCAAGCCCTACCTTGCTTAGCTTCCGAGATCAGACATCAGGTTTGTTCAGGGTGGCATGGCCATAGACCGTGGACTGTGGCTCCACTGAGGCATGAACCCAAGACCTTCTGCGTGTAAAGCAGACGTGCTAACCACTACACTATGGAACCACATCCAGGTCTCCTTATTCTAATCCGATCTTTGCCATGCTGCCTTTCTGTTTGAAGTATAACCTTTCCACTCAGTTTATACACACACACACACACACACAGACACACACACAGAGTTTATATATGCTATATATTTATATGTAAAACTTTATATATAAACTTTATATATAAGTTTTATATATAAAACTTATAGGTACATATACCACATTATTTAACAATTATATATTTTTATGTAACGGCTATATAACTGTTATTATATGTTATGTATGTTATATATAAGGTATATATGTATGCAAACAATATATATATATTATTACGTACATATTATATGTATGTATATATACACATTATATATGTAATATATATAGATTTGTATTTTGTTTTTAACAACTTTTATAACAATGTGATCCTTAAGGAAAATGGATGAGGCTTGCGCCATGTGGTAAATATCTCTTTAGTTTTTAAGTGGAGGATGCTTTAGATTCATTCACAAGAATGAAAATCCAGAAGCACTAAAGAGTGACCCAAAAGATGAGCCTGTCACTTATTCCTTTTTCTGTTCGTACAATTGGGGTTCTGTTCCAGAGAAATCATGCAAAAAAATAGATAAGACATTCAGCAAGGGAGAGCTGCTTTTCAGTAAGACAGGCATTGCTCTGGGTCAGGACATCCGGGAGTGGCAGAGTCAAAGATGAACATCTCGGTTCGACACTTAAAGTGTGTCATTTCTCTACCAACAGCACAGTCTGAAGTTCGTCACCTTGCTAGCATTTAGCTGGCTCAGTCCATTCCCTCCCCATTCTCTTCAATATAATTAAATCAATTTTATTATGCTGAGCCTGTGATGACTCAGTGTGGCTGTGTTAGCTGCCAGTGGAAATGGTTTGTGAACTACATTTCATGCTGGTTCTCTTTCTATTAACAAAAATGGAATTTTCAGGCTTCATTACAAGATTAAACTCTTGATAGAATTAAAGTTTGTTGATCCTTTCTAGGCAATTTTTCTCCTGGGGACCACCACCTGAAAACTGGAACTCCAAATCTCAGTTTCTCCAGGGATGCATTTTTCTCTGCCCATAGAGAACAGGCATCACAGTGCATCACTAAACTTGGCAAAGGAGGTAGACAATGTATAAATGAATTCTTTGAAATAAATGAAAGAATCTTACAGAATAGAAGTATACAACCATCTCAAAATACCCTCAAGCGATGCAATATTAGCTTTGACTCTAGGGAGACAGATAGTTGAGATTCCTATGTAATGGTAAAAGATGTCTTCCAACTTTGTTAAGCAATGATTCGTTTTCTAAGTGGCCTAGGAATTGGTTTCCTTTTCCCTTGTAGCAAAAATAAAATTTTCAGAAACATTAAAGCTTTGTTTGTTTTTTTCTTTTTTTCTTTTTGCCACATGGTGAGTTGTCAGTATGTTTTTGTTATGGCTTACCAAGAGATTCAGGAATCCACGGCTAATAGATACAGATCTTCATAAAAGCAAAAATACAAACTATTCATTTATCAGACAGGTTTCATTGAAGTACTATATTTGTTTTGACACATTCTTCTTCACAGTGGATTAAAGAAGGTAGTTGAATCCAAGAAAATGCTTCAGGAGTTCATACACAAAAACAGGCTTGGAGAAGAAACATTGAATTAAATATTTAATGCAACTTAAACGTGAGGTTGATAATCTCAATAAAGAATGTTAATTTTAAAAATTTCATTTTTGATAAATTGAGTTAGATTTTCTTCAGGAGCTTAAATATAGGCCTAAGAATCTCTATCAGGTTGAAAGGCTCTGGGCTGAATCTCCCTAGGTTCCTTCCAGCCTCCTTCATCTTATTTCTGTCAAAGTGTGCACTTATGCCTTAGAAAAAGGAAAATTAGACTGATACCTGGTGTGTATATTCACTTTGCATACAATACCACATGAGTCTCACAATGAGTCTGTGAGGTGGGTGAAAAGTGAGGTTGGAGGGGCCAATCAATTCAGCCAAAGTCACAAGGTAGAAGTGAAATTTGAATTTAGGTCTGTCTGCTGTCAACATCTATACTATGTTTTCTCCTCTTCATCACACTTCCTTTTATGTTTAATTCAATGGGCCAATGAATCCTTTTTAAAAAATAGAAGGATTTTACAAAATAAGTATTGCTCCCATTTAAAAATACCTATGTATTATTTTTCTGAAACTTTCTTAGACCCAAGTTCATGTCCCAATCACCAATATATGGACTCACTTCAAAGCTGGTAGCACAGAAAGGGCTTTATTTTGACTTTTTTTTTGATATTGAAAATATATATAATAAACTGACAGAGTAACAATCTTTTCCCTGCCTTTTGGCTTTATTCCTTGATTTTGCTTTCTAGCTTCGCTTTCTCTGTCTGTTGTAAATTAGTCAACAAGACCCATTTGGTTTTAGAAGAGTAGAGACACTGAAAAAAGTTGTAGAGTAAATATATTTAGAATAATGGTAGAGAGATGTGATTGGGTGATTGCAAAAATATTCCTAATTTTAAATTCTTTTTTATTGTGTGTTTTGCAGTGCGACATTGCAGCTCCTTCCATCAAGTAGAGCGGAGTCTAGTTTTCCTTTTCTTCGGATCTAGGGTAGCCTTGTGATTTGTTTTAGCCCAAAGTACGTGGCAGAATTAAATTGGACCAGTTCTAGGCTTAAGCTTCAGGAGATATTGTGTTTCTGCTTGCTCACTTCCCAGCTGCTATGTGGAGAAAACCCAGACTAGCCTGCTAGTTATGAGAGAACTCAGAAGGGAGCAGAAGAAAGTGGGTCATCCTCTGAGAAACATAATGGGAAAACACAGAGAAGAAACAGAGAATTTAAGACTGGAAATTAAGGATCAGGTGAACTGGAAATATAGCTTAATTAGTATGTGTGAAGACTAAGATAGTTAAAAATAAGTATGAGTAGTTGAAGAGGTAAATAAAAAAAATAATATTTAACGTTCAGTAAAAAGTGTCAACAGATATTTCTATTAGACAAAAATATTTGGATTTCTCTCTGATAGAAAAAAAAAATTCACTCCTTGCATGTTATTGGAACTTAAGTAGCTTGGCCTTAAGTTTCCTGCTATTTCTTGCCATCGGTTGTTTGAAATGGCTGAATAAAGTAAATCATTTTGTTTTGGTATATGAGTTTTATGTTACTATTCTCTTTGTAGCTGAAATGAGCAGTGGAAAATAGCCTTTCTGCGAAGTTGGTCTTTTAAAATATGTAGCTCTCTTCCAAACAGAAAGCTAATTTTCGAGTTCATCAGATGTGTATTTATATGGTAAATATATCTGTCACATAAACATTTTGTCAATCACCGCCTTCCTTCTGTTCTGACACAGTATGCTAGAGAACCATCAAAATGTGATAAATGTTGTGCTTGTTCCAAGTGGGAATTAATTATGGCAATGACAAGTGTGCTACCAAAAGCCACCCACACTCTATGACAATACTTCATTAACAGAAGCAATCATTGAACTTTCAAATAAAAAATTCCACAGTTAATTTAGAAAACCATTTAGTTTGGCTTGTAAATTAGTTTATCTTTTGAATGAAAATTTTGCCTAAATCAACTCAAACATAATATTCATCATGAGTCTAAGGTGAGAAACTGATCAGATACGAGAAATGATCATAAGTTCAGTAAGAAAAGAATTTATTCTGCTTTTCCTCTGCATCCTTTGAAACTGATTTTAAAAAATTCTGATGATATAAAAATAAGTTAAGAATATGGGAATAATTCAAAAGGAATTTGAAAAAGATTTTACCTGTAGATTTGATCCATGCAAATATAAACAGAAATAATGATAAACTATAATTGATATATTTGCAGTATGATTTTTAGAATACCTATTACATCTAGATCTCTACATTTCCTTTGCATTTATTTTCTTAAGAACTTATATGTTCCTCAGGGATGTTATTATAAACAGGACAACATTAGTTTGTGAACATCACTGGTTATAAATATAGTAGAACAAGTAGCCTGAAGATGATAAATGCACAAGGCTGGCAATGTAAAAATAAGTTTAGAATGACTTAAGATTGTTAAATTATATCCCCTGAAGTCTTAATATAAAGTGGCTATTCAAGCACTGCATGCACACACATTTGAGAAGAATATCTGAGATATTACATCAGACTCTTCTTATAGACGACACTAAAATGGTTTAAATAATAATGATGATAACAACATTAATAATATAATAATAACATGTTAAAAAGCCCGTGTGTTATGCATTTGGCCTACGTTTGTCTCACAAAATTCTTCAATATTTTTTCCAAATATACATAACAAATTTTAGATAAGCCATCTTAAATTGCCATCATTTTATCATATTTTATCTAAAAAATTGGCAACTTTATGTAGTTCAATCTAATAGAAGTATAAGCAAGCAAATACAATGATGAACAGAATCCTCTACCTCTGCTTTTCCCAGACAAAAAGTAATTGGATGTGTGAAAAATCCTCGGTCTACTAGGTTAAAAGGAAGAGAAGCAAATCAAATGAAAAAAAGGATAACAAGCCAGGCCCAGTGAAAGTGTGCAATGGGGGCCTTCTGGAAGAGAGAGGCTACAGAATTAATGAGCAAAGAGATGACATTGGTCAGATACAGATACAAGTGACAAAATACACTTGAGTGTAAATCAATAATCTATAAATAAGGCAGTGTGATAGATAGTATGGATGCAGAGAAACCCAGCATAATGCCCTCTACAAAACATTTACAAGCAAGTCTCATTGCTGATCGTGAAAGCTTTCCTTTTCGTATTGTGAATTTTAATTTAACTTAATTTTAGAAAAGAGAAATATATATTTTATTATTAATTCTTTGGATAATATGAAGCATCTGAAAAGTTGTTAATTTAACCATTTGGAAATTAAGCACCATTAAAAATTAATATGCAATATATCCACATATCACCAATACTTTTTAATAAAAGGAAATTAAAGGAAGTAAAAGGACAGCAATAAGGTATTCCCTAAATTTGACATTATGTCTGTCATCTCTGAGTGAAACTAAGAAACATCAGCTTACACGAGCAAGTGCTATTGTGGGAGACCCTGAGAAAATTCTCTTGTGTGGGCCTGGAGCTCTTCTGAAATCATCATTTCCTGGGAAATAAATGAGAAGTAACAATTGCTCTTTTTCCTAAACAACATGCATCAAGACCTTTGTGCTCTCTCTAAAAACAGGATGTATTACTACAAAAGGGGAGGAGAACATATACTATCTGATGGCTACTGTTAGAATGATCTCTGTTTAGAAATCATGTCTGCTTGCTTTCTGTTTTTATTTAGAATAGGATGAAACCTCCCTCCCTGCTCCTCAGAGTCCCGTGCTTGGTGAATCATTATGACCCAAAGCTTCTGCCCTGAATAAAACAAGAAGAGGATCAAGACCAGCTTTTTCCTTCACTGGAAGTTGCAGATAAAACTCTTTGTTGCTCATTAACTTCCATCCTCAACATGAACAAAACTATCTCTGTAGCTTAGACCAGATGGCATCTCTGGCTATATCTGACATCTAGGCATTGACCCAGCACTATGTTTGGTAAATTATGTAAAGTCGAATTGTATGTTTGCTTTTTCGTGTCCCGAAATTTTATCTCAATATTAAAATCAAAAGGATAAGAACAAGTATGATCAGGTCTGGACAGATAACAAAATCTAAGTCTGATAGGTCTGCAGTATATGAATTAACTTTAGAATCCCTGTCAAACACTTTAAAAATGTGTAAACTTTTCTAAGTTGTTGGATGTTAACAACTAATATGGTCCCATACATATGTGAAGTAGCAGAAAAGATTAGGTACAGAGTAAGGTAAGCTTGACATGGGAACAGACAGCCAGACAGGTGACACTCACACTGCAGCAGGATGACTTGAGACCACATAATAATAAACTTTAGTACATGACTTATGTTGGTAGTGGTCAATGTACTATTTAAAAAATACATTCGAAGAGGAGGTCCAATAATAATGTAAATAAGTTCAAATGAGATAAAAAATGTATTAGTAATTCATAGTTAATAAAACTAATAAAATTAATTATTCTACTCGTGTGCACGCTTTTATACCATGCTCTCTGTATATGTCGGCGGTCACTTATATAACATGCAGAAAAAACATTCTAAGACTAACGACAACTCGATACTACCACAGTTGAAATGAATCATAAAAGTGTTGCAATGTTTTAAAATAGAAAGATTTATTGCAGATTCGAGTAGCTTTTTCAATATTTTAAAACTTGTAACGCATGAGTGAGAATTGGCAACTTGGCTGTTTGGGGTGATTATTTTGCCTGTGTGAATTCCATCTAAGTAAAAAAAAAAGAAACGGTTTCTCTTAACATCTTGACTTAAGAATGCACTGTGTAATTCCTGGACATAAATTATCTGTCAGTTTCTGAGGGGCATCAAGGGAGAGAAATTTTTTACAATGTATGTATGCTCATAGAGTGGAGCAGCTATACCGAAGTGGGAAAGTTAATGTTTTCTGAGCCCATGACTGGTAATTTCCTGATCGCCTGCTTCATTCTGAAATTGTGCTCTATGTCATACTTTACAGCTGTTGACACCAAGGGCATTGTGGAGGGTTGTAGATTGATTATTTCCTGAAGTGAACATAGGAAAAGAGAGTATAACCAGTGTTGGGGAAATCATAGGCCAAGAAATTAGTGTCTCCTGGAATAAAGTGAAAAACAGGATGATTGATATCAATTAGAAAGGAGAGATGATCGATTAATTATTTCTTTATTGGGATATGAATATTGACTTGAGAGCTGGACTTTCGTTCTACACACTGGTCCAAAACATTCACACAACTACTCTACAAATAAATATTGAGTTTTTACTATAAGATGTGGTTGCATATATTGGATCGTAAACTTCTAGAAGGCAGAGACTAAGGAAATTTTCATAATGCAATGCTTGTAGCACCAATACATGTACTTTTGTCTTTTAAGATGATGATGACAATGATTCTAATGAAGAAAATATTTAAAAATCCTCTTAAAATACACTGTTGAAAAATGACAAAGAAAAGAAAGTGAAAATTAGAGCCACACACTTAATTTTATATTATTTTGTGGTAAGGGAAATGCTTACCACTGGGGAAGAATATGAAGTATAAAAATACTTTGAATCATCTTTAAACACTTGCTACAATAATTTTAAATGTTGTGTAATTTGTTATATGACTGTGCCATCATTTACTTACTCATTTCCTCAGTGATCATTATACAACATATATTCTGGTGTATAAATATTTACCAGTTTAAGCTTCAACTCAGCATAAATTCTCAGAAGTAAAATTTGACATAAAGGGCATGGTTAACTTTATGGCTCTTTGGGTATACCATCAAACTAATTTCTAGAAATTTACACCACTTGATAGTCAAACCAGCCGCGGGTATGGTGAAGATTAACATAAACTTGAGTGACTAAGAAGGGAAAAGAAAAGTTACACCTAGTATATACACCTATTGCTCCAGGCACAATGCTTTTCACACATTCTGCATTGTTTAAATATCACAGCTACTCTGTGGAAAGTTTGTGGTTGAAGTTAACACTTGAAAGAGAGCTTGAATGATGCATAGATTTGGAAAAGGTGAAAAGAATGAGGAAGTGCCTTCCAGATGGCAGAAACTCCTGGAACATAAAGTTGTGAACAAATATAGTTCTGTGGTTTCTGACAGGACCCCGAAATAGCATTTCTGCTCCCTGTATGTGTTCCAAACCAATCGAATGACGAGACAGTAGTAAGGCAGAGGGGAACAAAGTGTCCCTTCTGTGGCCAAGGGTTTTCTAAAATTAAAATCCCCAAATTGGTTAGGAAAGACAAGCCTTCCCACTCCACCCCGTCTCACTCAACTACAGGTCCACTTTGGGGCAGGACCTTTTAAAATTTAAGACATCGAATAAAAAAGGAACATGTGTATTTCCTGCAGGTAGGCTCATTCACAAGGGAGGAGAAAGGAGTCGGACCGTGGATGACTAATTTATCCTCCCAATCTCAGCAATCGGAAAATTATTCCTCATTGGGGAAAAGGAAAGCGTGAGGGTGAGAATTCCTAAAGCTAGAAGACACCCATGGAAGACAAAACCAGGAGTAGAGAATAAGTAGTTTCCTTCCTACTACAGGCAGCTTGAGGGGTAGTGCAAGACCAGCCCTGTTATGGTTTATGTTGGGGAATTCCTAGAGGCTGAACTGTGGGCCATCTGAGTATCAATCACATTGAGGAATCGGCTTTTGCCTTTTGGGACCTCTGGTGATTCCTGAGCAGTAGACACATAGCCTCACCTTTCTATGTCTTTAATATTGTAATTGTCTCCTTTGATTGTTCAACTTGTTGAATTCTGCACCAGTGGAGAAGATGCAAGGCCTTAAGTGACGATTCTAGTTTAGTTTGGCCCGTGTCCTTCCTCCAGGTGGCATTCTGTCCTCCACTGTGTGCCTCCACTGTGGGCCAAAATCAACAAAACAAAAATTGGCAGTGAAATAACTCCATTATGGAAATCATTCTGAAATTATGGCTCAGAATTATGAATAGTCCGTTGCCACAGACAAGGTAATAAAATTACTAATTTAATCTTTAGTGCGAGGTGGCTGGGTGCCTCTTGCGCCAAATCATTACTATTTTGCCCATCACCAACATTCCTTTGTGAGAGGAGATAATTTTAGGGACATTTAAATGTGTCTGTCTCATACAGTTTGTAGATCAGGAGCACAGATGATGCCTTCAGGATTGTGTCTCCAGAACTGAAAGGAAAGTGATGCCCACCATGAAATTTTGGTCACAGTGTAAAGCTGCGGTCAGCAGCAGACAATGGCCTCACATACGTGTCCCTTACAGAGTCAGATATAGGTTCTGTTCCAATTTATGACTGAAATAGCTGCAAAATGTCAAGACATAGTCTTTCTTGCCGTGGATGATTACCTATGCTTTAGGCTCTGCAGCAACTGAAACATCACCCCAGGCCTTGGACGTTCCAACTTCCTGTAAATAATCAGGACAATGCATTCTTCAGGGCCTGGACACATGTTCCTGATCTCAGATCAGGGAACGAAGTTTTTTTTTTTTTTTTTTTCCTCGTAGATTTTCTTCAAAATTCAAAATATTATTGTTGAGTACATTTCAGCATAGTATTTCCCCTAAGAGATTGAAGAATGTTGTTCTTAATTTTGGGAGATTTATTGAAGTGGACAGTGAAAGCCACAGGCTTGCATGTTGTTCCTCACAGTGCCTTAAAATGCCCAGTAGGGTAGACACAGATTGCTCGGTGGCGGTCAGCCTGGAGTGACCCTCAGAAAGGCCAGCAGGAAGGAGGACCACCTACGGGTGTGTATCGCTGCCTCATTGTGCCCAAATGAGAGTCCCCATTTTTTCCCTACGTGAATTTTCTTCGATGGATGACAGGCTTGTCTACATTTGGCACTTTTGTAGTGTCATTGGCATTTTCCCCTCTCATTCTGCTATTTTCCCAGCATTTTCTAGAGCCCGCTCTTGGGCTCAGCTGATATTCCCAGAGATCCTTGAGCAACACCTGTGCTCTATCACAGAACAGAAAATGGTTTGTGGTTTGCAGATATAATGTTCATGATTTGTCATAATATGCAACATTTTCCTCCTCTTCCTCCTCTCCCTCTTCCTCTTGGTGAAAGAAACAATAAAATCCTATTTCTTTTAATCTCAGTAGATTGTTAGAGATAATTTTGGCAGACTAAGTAGGAAAGTGGCCGAGTTTGTGCCATTTTAATATGGCACCATTTTAATATGAGAAAGGGAAGATATTACTTAGACAATATAAATTTTGTCAATAAGAGCTCTTATAGTAATTTTCTGTACATTTATGAAAAGATATATACATGGTTACAGAAACTATGACTGCATGATAAAAAACAAAACAAAACGAACAAACAAAAAAACAATACGTACCCTTAACCTGATTTAAGACAGCCAAACGTCCAAAATGTTTTTAGCTGTGTTTCACATAATGAGAAGGAGACAATACCAACATCTGACCTTCACACCCCATCAACACAAGAGAATCTGAAGGCCATTGAGCATTGAATTTTACCATTGTACCACAATTACAGGAACACCTGTGCTACCTAGCTGTGCACTGAGCCCCATGAAGTGCAATGTTCCAGAGCTGTCAAAATGTCTCACTTCCTGCCTTTAATTCAGAGCTCTAATTGTGGTCGATTAGCTATTATGTTATACTATGCTTCATTTATAAGCATCTGGCAGAAAGGTTAGTAATTTTAGATTAAATCCAGAGGGCTTTTGTAAACATTTACCCCAATTTGCGTTCCTATCTTTAAATAGGACTTATGGTGTATTTGCAAAAGAAAAATGGGGTTTTCTCTAATATAAAAATAATCCTTAAGTCATGAGAATACTTGAGCAGAACATGCTAATCTGGACTCATATGCATGTTGATATATCTCAGCTCTCAGGTCTGAGTTAAGTAGCTTAAGCTCTGTCCATACATAAGTAGCATGGAAAATTGACTTCATTCAGTAGCTTATACAGTATAGTTGCAATATCTGAATCAATGTACAGTGACTTAAAAAAAAATCTCAGATCAAGTGATCCAGAAAGGGCATTGTCTGATGAATGACATGTTTTATACAACCATTTTAGAAGATATAGAAATTTTAGATCATTTATTTTATTTTAGTTTTATTGAAATAAATACAACTCTTAAGAATCAACACTCTGTCAAAAACTCCTTTAGAAACAGTAAGTGTCATTTCCACATTTAATAGCTCTGAAGAAGATGGTGAGGAAAAATATGGTGCCTATTGGTAAATATGGCAATAAAAATCAGATTCCAAAAAGAAACGTTCTATGATACAGGTGTTTACTAGGTAAAAAATTGAGCGGTTAATTTTTTTCTAACACAGACGGCCTTTCTAAGTATTCGTTTGTTTAATATAAAATTCTACTGTGCTTTGAGCTCTTTGAGGTTAGGGTTGTTTAGTCTCTATTCTCAGCATGCAAGAGATCTTATGACACCCAGTAGGCTCTCAAATATGGGTCACAATTGTTAAATTGAAATAAGACTCACCTTTGGTTATTGAATATTTTTAGTTAATCTTTATATCTATGATTTCTCTGGCACCTATCTTTCAGCATTTCATGGGTATCCAATCGAATTCTTAGGTTTGCGCTCAGTGAAAATTGAGACTCTGGCACATAAATTACCCTTGCACAGTGCTCCCATATTGCCTCATGCTTATCTCTGATTGCGAGGCCACGCTGTTCTATAACTGTATTTATGTATCTGTCACTTCAACTACGAAGGGCAGATGCTGGGTGTTTTTCATTTCTTGTGTATCTTGCCTGGGGGCTTTGGAGCTTAATTAAATAATGCTTACAATTTTGGTAATGGTAGGTACAGTGACTGGAATAAAATGTTTATTCTGTTTACTGATATAGATATTAGAGAAAATTTATGCTCAGAAGATTAATCATAGTAATGTATTTTTTAGATTTTAATATGTTTCAACCCTTTTTTTGTATATGGTTTGTCGATATTTTAGAAATTCTTTAGAATTGTTAGGAATGTTAGTCTATAAATTTAATAAATTATTTTGCAAAATCACCTTTGTATCAAAAAAAAAGAGTTCGATTCTGTTGCTTAGCCTTATTCGATCCTGTATTATTTTATGTCTGCTTATCGGTCTAGCTCCAAACCCACTTAAAACTATGTGAGTTAAAACAAAGTTGTCGGCACCACTGTACTTTACACAATGGCCTTTTCCTGTTGTTCCACTACCAGGGAGAGTTGACGTTTCATTAGAAGTTAAATTAAGGCATCTGTTTGCTCCAGTTTTTTTTTCCCATTCTGAAGCTGTGATGCAGTTACGGTGGTAGATTAGAAATATTTTTATTATTCAGAAAAACCAATTGATTCACATAGAGATAGAATCTATGATATTAGCCTTATTTATGTCATTTATTGATCAACAAATTCAACTCTAAATGAATAAATTGAAAAATTGAGTAAACAAATCATTTCTGAGAAATCATGTCTGTTTTAGATTTCCTAATGCTCTGGCAAATTTCAGCTGCATCCTTGGTACAGAAATCAATTTTGAAAGTAACACCTACAACTAGTCATGCTATTATGCTGATGCGAGATTAAAAGCTTTTATGCTGTAATGAAAGAGGTACCCAAAATATCCACTAGTTAAAGGATATGATTTGGACATAAATCAAATTAAATTAAATCCATGGAATGGGGAGATGATAGTCATGTTTATACAAAAATTTTATATAATCAAATAAAATATTTACAAAGTAGTCCTCAGTCCAAATGAAAAGAGCTTCACTATGTCTATGAAATTAATATGTTATGTTCGGTCAACCCTTCTCATTAAACTTGTCATCTTCCTTCTCATAAAGCGAATCTAGTCATTCACGCCACTTTTTAAGTGTATAGTAAGAAGCAAGATAATTCTAGAGTCATTGCCGAAGCCATGTGTTGGGTAAATACAAAGAGCTATCAGGTCTGTGAAGCGGGTATTTGAGTTCAAAGGCGAATGAAACTAAGTCTGGCATTTAAACCTTCAGGATGGGTCCCATTGCCCGTCAGGGGCTTCAAGCATTGCAGTAAACTTCCTCTCGCCCCCAGCTTCTGTCATCTCTTCTGCCTCTTTGGGCTTCAGCCAGACTGACTTATTTTCCAGTTACCCAAATACTCCCATACCTCGCTTTTGTTCCTAGGCATTTCTACAGTCTCGCCTTGCCTGGAGTGCTCTGTCTTATTTTTGCCTGGTTAATTCCTCATCTGTGAGGTCTCAGCCTATAAGACACATGTTCCAGGAGTCTCCTCTTATTCCCAACATCATGGTGGGTGTTTGTATGGTGGACTTTCCTGGGTGCATGGTGCTTCTACTGCTATAGTACTCATCACTCAATGGGACATTGGTTGACTCTTTCCTCTTTTGATTTTCTCACTTGATTTCACTTTCCATGAGAACAAGCACTATGTCTTCCTTAATCTTGTTGCATCCCCAGTAGCAAGCACACTCAGTGCCTGGCGAATAGAAGGCTCTCAGTAAATATTTCTTGAATGAATGGGTGGATGAATGAATCAAATCGTCATAGGTATCTATGTTTTCTTCTGAGAAGGATTTTATTACAGTTACAAAAGCAGTAAGTTTAGCTTGATAAAGTACTTAATAATTGCTATAATGATGCTTATTTTTAAAGGGTTAAGACCTGGGTTACTTATATCTTTTGTAGACTTTAGTTTTCTTTTAATGGATTGCTAATGTTGTTTTTTAAAGTTAAAGGGGGAAAAAAAAATCAAACTCTGCCATTTGCCCAAGATTAGTTCAATATTAAATAACTGAAGTATGGCCATACTTCACCATAATTTACCTGCTTTTGTAGTTTGACATCAAAGGTCTAGTTATCTAAATATACTTAAAAGACCTCATTACCCAAAGTAGTCTCCCTTGTAAATGACCTTCCAGCTTTAGCTTCCCAAGCACTGTGATGAGCAGAGCCTAATTGTGGAGCTATAATAGATGAATTAATTACATTAAAAAAATGTTTATTATGAATTATATTATTCACATAATTTTCATTATATGAATTTCTTTTATAATAAAGAGAATGGACTTTTTTTATGTAGATTTTTAAGAGACAGCTGAGAAGCCTACTATTATTCCCTGCCATGGTAGAAAAGGGTGTTAAACACCACCTGGGTACCCATAACATAACTTTGCATTTAATGGAATTCTTTTCATATAACTTTCTTCATATTAATTTCTTACTTCTAATATAAAAAAAAAAAGTTTCTCAAATACTGTAATTTTATAGAAAAGGATCTTAGACTGAAAATTTCTAATCCTCACTTGCTCTTACCTTTTGGGAAAAACAGAAACAACAGGTGTAAAAATAACTTACCCAGTTAATAATTATTTTGATTTTTTTTATTTTTTTGCTGATGGAAACCTGTCTCCTGGAAGCCTGTTACCTTAGCATCCCAGGGTCTTTGTCCATTTTCGTTTGCTCCACTATAAAACAACATTCTTGGCTTATGGGATCATGATGCCTTCTAAGTGTACTTTGTCTCGATGGAACATCCAGTACATATCCAGGGCATTCTGTTCACACATAGAAGGGTCAGACTGAATTCCTGCATTTCTTGCAAGTTTACCTTAAAATCTTGCATGATAATACCTTATGATAGAACATAGTTAATGAGAACAAGTATAAGTTGTGAGTTTTTTTTTATAGCTGCTGTTTTTCACAGTATATAATAAAACTGTTATAAAACTACAAATATGAGATGTTAGTTTTGTTGACCTTAACTTTGTATTCTTGTATCAAAATGTACACTCATGTTCTTATTATAATGGGTTATTCTATTTTATGATAAAGAAGCAATAGATATTGCCAAAAAAAAAAAAATTTGAAATTTTATCTATGATTAAAGGCAAGGACTGCCCAGTAAGAACCAGAATATTCTCAGCTTCGATAAAACTCCTTATTGGCAAGCACAAAGTGTTTAAAATTGTACTAAGTGTTTAGAAAGATTTTGCTATTGTTGGATAATTGGCATTTTGATTTAATATATTTCATATATCATAGTGCACCTTATCTGAGGTTTCACTTTCCACAGTTTCACTTACCCACAGTCGACCGTGGTCCTAAAATAGTAAATGGAAAATTCCAGAAATAAGCAATTCATATTTTAAATTGAGTGCTGTTCTGAGTAGCATATTGAAATCTCACAGCATCCTGCTCTGTCTCGCCCAGGATGTGAATCATCCTTTTGTCTAGCTTATCCATGCTGTATATACTATGCAGTGTTTAAGTAACTCTAATAGTAGTCTAAGCTATGTCAAAAAGCCCACGTCATTCACTGCACTTCATTTCATCACATATGCATTGTATCATCTCACATCGACACGGGAAGGGTGAGAACAGTACAAGAAGATATTTTGAGAGACAGAGAGATCACATTCACATAACTTTTATTACAGTAGATTCTTATGGTTGTTCTATTTTATTATTGTCGTTGTTAATCTCTTACTGTGCCTAATTTATAAATTAAACTTTATTATTGGTGTGTATGTATAGGAAAATACATAATATATAAAGAGTTTGGTACCATTCACATTTTCAAGCAGACACTGGGGTTTTGGAACATTTCCCCTACTGTATGATTTTTTAAAGGACTCAAGATACCAGTTTTTTTTTTTTTTTTTTTTTTTACAGTGTTGTATTAAATAAAGGAACATTTCTTGAGCTACGCTTCAGGGAACGGTAGTGTCATGAGAACTATTAATAGGTGATTTGGGAAAAAAAGATTCGTTGGCCAAATTAGATTGTTAAATGTTGCAAGCTAAATCACCATCCTAACTACTCACAATATGCACTAGCATTTTGAAGGTTCTAAGAGCTCCTGAAGTAAAGAAAACTATTTAGCCACGTAAACCTAGTATTTCTTAAACATCTTTGGAAGTTTTTAATCTCAACCGTCAAATATTATATAAATTCAGAAAATCACACAAATGTACAGCTTAATGAATTTTAAGATGTACACCCTTATAACCACCATCAGTTCAAGAGATAGAACATTCTCTGTCATCTCACACACTTTCCATGTGCTCCCTCACTCCTGCAATTTGAAACTCATCACTACCACCCCAACCAAAAGGAATCATTATCTTGGCATCTTTGGTAACATATTTCTTACATTTTTTCCCATACGAATGTCATTGTAATTTAGTTTTATCTTTTTATGAATATCTTTAAGCATTTAAAATATCTCTGTCTCCATATAAATATATGTAGCATATATAATATTTATAAATATAAATATAAAATAAAAAAAATTTCCCCCTATTATGTTTTACATGTACCTCTGTCCTCTGGTTTTCCTATTTATTGACAGACTGGTCTAGAGGCTTAACGAGATTCAGGGTCAGTTATTTGGAAAGCTTACTTCATGCGTGGCATCTTTTTCTTCCATCAGGAAAGCTTAATGATTGGTTGTCTTTCTTTTTACTATGTTAACAGTCGACTTAATGACTGGATCCATTAATTCATTAGGGTTAACAATATTATTCTCGTAATTTTAAATTTCTCCATTTATCAGTAAAACTTCTATAAACAAAAAATTCACTCTATTGTTTCTTTGATTATCCAAAGTTGTGCAGTTAAAATAGAAAATGCAGAATAAGTGGCAGATAGTTTCCTCTTATCAGGTTTTAAAATAAAGAACTGATGCCTTAGCATTTTCTCCAGATGACTTTTTAAACATATTTGGTGTGTTTTAATTCATTGAAGATATAATCCTTACCGATGTTTAAATTGTCCCATCTTTGGCCAATAGAAGTTTTTCTAATTGGTTCCTGTGTCCTATTGATTCAAACTCAATAGCCTTTTACAGTTTTCTTGCTCTCTGGTATGACCAGATGTTTCAAGTTTATCTTTTACAGTCTTGGAATCAGCCTTTTCTCTAAGAAACCCTGGAGTCTTTAATGCAAAATAGTATTTTAAGACCATGACCTAGGGACTAAGGATGCTAATTGCTACTGAGTTAGTTATTGTTTCTGAGCCTTTTCAGTTTTTAAATATAAAATATTTTATAAAGTCATAATAATGTCTCAACTTCTTTATTTTATTTGTAGATAATTTACTTGATTTAACATTTTTAGTATTTGTTCTGTTTTCTTGCTTGTCCTTCCCTCCCCTCCCCCACCCCATTGGTGACTCTTTATATGGTGGCACCTTTTTGTCCCATTTTTATTTGTCTCTTTCTTTCATGCCCTTTCATCTTTTTCTTCATTTATTTTTATCTTAATTTTTTTCCACTTAATATTTTATTTTTCTTAAGGTATTATCTCATGCTTATTTGCTCTTGTTTTTCTGTCTTTTGTATTGTGTCTAAACACAATATCAAGCAGAGCTGAGTGTCTAAACTCTATCTGTGCTCTCTCTCTCATTATTAGCAATAGTACTGAAATAAAACTGATTTCTGTTTGCTCATCATGCCCATTGAGATTTTTCTTTAACAATAGTATTTGATAATTATGGTGAACAACGCTAATGCAATTGGTTAAAAATTAACATACAGGAAAATCCAGTTGAACATATGTCTAAGATATGAATTTCAGAATCTGCATTTTTGCCATTTGTAAACGTGGTGGGATTCTGTTAGCATATATAACGGAATACGGATATGGAAAACAATTCTTTGATCAAATGGTATATTTGCATGTAGATGAAAGTAAAATAGTAAAATATTTTGATGCTAAGGTTGAAAAAATGAAAAACGCTCAATTGAAACTAATGGGCAACAACACTAGTTTAAAAAACAACAATAAGGAAACAACTTTATTACTATTTGTAGAAAAGTATTTCACCAGCATTCTTTAGACAGTTCAAGTAACAGTGTATTGTTTTCATACAAAACGTTTCATCTGGGAATTTCATAGCCCTTTGAACTAGTAAAGATTATTACTGTTGTGAAACAACTTTCATTGATGAAAGCTTCTCAGAAAGAAAGGATTTATTGAGCCAAATGTTAGCCGGAAAAGGAAGAGGTCTTGGGGAGTAAAGTCTAAACTAGGAGCCTCTGGGCTAAGTGGAGAGAGTAGCGTATCCACTGTCGACAGATATAATTTGTTCTGAAAGAATTTACACTGGCTAACGTGGGTGAGAGAAGGCGAAGTGGGGCTAGTTCTGGGAGAGGTGTACAGTCTGTAAGGAAGGTGTGTTTATTCCTTTAGATTGGTTGTAAGCGACGGTCCAGAAAGTTCAAGCATAAGCTAGAAGCAGAGGCGCCTGGTAGTCTGTGGTGCCTGGTATTCTCCTTAGATGATTGTAGACGTATTCAAAGTTTCAACATCCGTTCAGGAATAGAAGCAGTCTTTTGTTGATTTTGCCTCGCAGTTGTCACCTGAGTCACTTCTCTTGTTTCTTCCTTCAACCCTGTGGCCTGCTGTAATTTAATTTATGACATCTAGAAATTTTCTCCTAGTCATTGCCATCTGGCAGGTGAGAAAAGTAAACACTTAAATAAACCTTCTAAGATTACGTTTCAATTAATGGAGGTCTTGTGCTATTTTTTATCGTTTGTAAACTTAATGACAAAGCTTATTTTGAAAACAATCCTTCATTGTGATAGCTTGGGGAAAACTATTTGAATAATTAAGGAAATAAGTTATTAATCAAAGGTGTAGGAGCAATCAGTGATAAAGACTTCAAATATGTGTGGAAAAACAAACCAGAAATGCCTATCCTTGAGTTTTATGTCAGTTTTCTAGCTTATCACGTCTTCTCATTTTCAAATTGTTTTTCTTGATTATTACTTCCTTTCCCCTGCTCCTAGCACCTCTCTTCTATTCTGATTACTTAATGGATGTTTATCTTTGTGTATACAACTTGAGAATATTTGTATTGTTGAATGCTGCTTCTGTAATTTTGCCTTTAATTGAGCTACAGATGTTACTTTTGAAAGTAATAATAATATCATTGAATGCCACAAATTCATTTGCAATGTAAAAACTTCAGAATTGAAGACATAAAGTTGTTTTTTTTTTTTTTGATAGAAAATGAGGTATTATTTGTAGAAACAATAAACAGATATTCAGGCATTTCACAATAACTATAAAAGCTTTGTGACAGCCAGTGTTGCTCAGACGTTAAATTTGAAGTTTCTTTACAACTTTATTTGATTTTGTTACTGTTGGGGCCGATAGGAATTCGGTGTTGGACGGGGGAGGGAGAGGAATAACAGCGATGCAGAAGTGTAGTTAGCATTTTCCCTTGGTTCTTCTTCATTGACACAGAGAAGAATGACAGGTCAGTGAGATTTAGAAAAGATTTATTAAAGGTGTATTTCATAAAGACAAAGCACGCTCCAAGGAGGCACACGGTTTTAGTGATAAGAACTGCAATAGAGTGCTATAAAAACCACCACGACAACAAGAGGGCAAAAAACACCCAGAAGTGTTTTTATATATGTGTATCTGGGCTGGGCTGGGTGGTTCCAAAGGCGTTCCTAGGCAACTGGCAAGTGAGGTCATTTTGATTGACACTTGGCTGCTATGTTACTCTTTGCTTAGTGCGCATGTGTGTACCCAGAATTCTGCTACCATTGAGGTGTTCTTTGAGCGGTCTCTGGCCTGGGCCCTATTCCTTTGTTCCCCTGTCGCTTGTGTCTGACTAGTTACCTAACAATTTCAAATTCTAGGAAAATTCATAAATAAACCCAGGTCTATTTCATTTCAGAATGTGAGTCTTTGTACCTTTTATAGTCATACATATTTTGAATTACTTGAAAAGGATTTAAAAATTCTGGAAAAGTCGGGTAATTGGTTAGACTGCCTTTATTCATGATGTTTTTAAAACGTGTTCATTTATTTTTAAGAATCTTATTAGCTTTCAATATATTTTGTTACTTCTTCAACTTATATAATAGTTGAGATAACTATAATTTATAATATAGGTAACTTGAATTAGCTTTTTCCAAAGTGGTTCCATCTATAGGACCATCTTTGTAAAAGAAGTCCAGTATTTTATCAGAAACCTCTGTGCACCAATTCGAATCCTTCTAATTCCACTTGTTTCCCAGAGCTTCTGCAGCTACCATTTCTGAGGAGCCTCTGACTAACTTAAGGCAGGTGTAACCAGACAATACTATCCAGAGAGAGACTTTTGTTTTCTCTCCAGCTCCACACTGGCTGATGAGAAATGCAATAATCTAACTAGCACTGAACGTAGGTCAATGGTTGTAAATGAGAATAACCATCTGGAAGTTCATGTATTCCAGTGCTGTTTATGGTTTATATAATAGCTTTGTAATAACTTAGGGATGACACTTAATGTTTATCATGAGTACAAAAAGAAGCAAGACATTGAAATCTTACTGTCGTGAATAATTTTCATTGCCTTTAATGTAGGAAGCAGAAAAAACCCCGAAAATATTCAATTAAGTTATATTCAGAGACTGCAATATTCTGATCAGCCCTGCAGCCAGACCACGATGAAACCTGCAGAACAAAGGAAGGTTTCTGCTGGGATTGCTAATAACCCATTTACACGCACCATGAAGGGAAAACAGGAAAAACAGAGTCTTTAAGTGGTGCCCTACAGGAAATAAAATCATTCATTCCCTGTGGCTAAAACCATGAGACACCTATGAATCAAAGGCTAGGAACTGCCAGCAGAACTTTCACATTACAGATTCTTACCTTTCCACTTTACGTACTCTTATCTTTCCTCACTGGATGTCCATATCAAAGGAAATGGGTAAACGAAGTCTTTAAACTGTAACTCATAGGAACTTAAGAATGCTATGTAAACTGGATCCCCTGGCACTTGGGGCTTTTTTTTTCCCCTTTTTGTTTTTGCTTTCTCTGGTCTTTGCTTTTTCCCCTCTCTAATAAACTTTCCTTTTGACTCTAACTTTGGCATGTGTGTTAATTTTCTCTTACGCTCCTCCAAAAACCCTCTTCTCCCTCAGTGCAGGCCTCGAATCCTCCCCTCCTCCCAAACCCCCTCTCTCCTGGGTCGGGGGCATATGCCCTGTCCTGCATCAACTTGGTGTAGCAACACTAATGAATATCTCACTTTCTTCTAGTCATTTGGACTCAAAATATTAGTTTTATCTGAACTCCCTCATTTCTGTCACCCTGTATATCCAACTTCTCTAAATATTCTGCTAAGTCTTCCTTTTTTTTTTTCATCCCAATATCTCAAGCTCAGGGCCTAATAATCTCTTTCTGCAATTATTGTAATTGTATCCAAACTAGTTTTTCTGCTCCAATGATTCCTATCTTTCTGTTTGTTGTTTGTTTTAATGACAACACCATCATTTTTTCCTGGAATGATCTTGGTCTCAAGGTATGTGCGAATTCTACTCTTAGAAGAAACTCATACATATATATGTATGAAGAGATTTATTATAAGGCATTGACTTTTGCCATTATGGAGGGCGAGAAGTCCAAGATATGCAGTTGGCAAGGTAGAGATCCCAGAGAGCCAGCAGTATAGTTCTAGTTCTAGTTTGAGTCCAAGAAGACCAATGTCCAGCTGGAAGACAATCTGGCAGAGAGATAAATTCTCCCTTATCCCACCTTTTCTTCAATGTGGATGAGACCCATCCACATTGGGGAAGATGAGTTTACAGTGCTTTACTCAGTCTACTGATTTAAATGTTAATCTCATCTAGAAACACCCTCACAGACACACCCAGAATAATGTTTAAATAAATATCTGGATACCCCGGGACCCAGTCATGTTGACACATAAAATTAACCACCATACATCCTAAGGAACCTTCCCCGATCTTTCTATGGAGAAGTGCTACTGCCTCACTTCTGCGAACTTGAATAACCTGCGGAGCATGCTTCTTTTTCTAGCTTTATTCTCAATCGCTACATTTGTGTTAGTTATGTGCATGACCTAGCTTATCAGGCTGATGACAACTACTTAATATATGGTTACTATTAACTTTGAGTTAGATTATTAATATTAAATCCCAGATTCTCTCTGCCTTTCTGCTCAGAATGCTGTGAAAGTTTAGCTGCAGCGAAAAGCTGCTAGAAAATGAATTGACCTCCCTGTTTTTGAATATTAACCTAAGTGATTGTGAATATACATATACCGTAGTATACTTTAGAGATTGAATTTTTGCTGTGGGGGAAGAAGTACTACTTTGTCTCTAGCCTATGAACAAACTACTTTCAAATCCATGCAGGTTAAAAAATATCTTTAGCTCTATTTAAACCAACATGACATAACTAGATAGAAAATGGTTAAGCAAAATAAAGAAAAATGATACGAATCTTTCTTGTCAAATTGTTTTAGTGACAGTTGTCTTCTGTTCATTTGAGACCCTGTTTTCATGCAGTACAATTTAAAAAACTTCAAAATAGCAAAGATTAAATTTTTTGTAAAATAAACAAAAGACATCTAAATTTTTTACTAAATGTAGGCCACCAGAATAAAAAAAAAAAATGAATCTTTAAATTACATTGACCAGGGGATAATTTTCTGTAGGAGATCAGAAATTGGGTATCTGTATTCTTGGAACTGTAACTCAAACTTACTGGCACCCCTATGTTCTTTAACCATATTTTTCATCTGTTTAGGTTTTGAGTTTTGACGAATAAGCCTTAGCAGGCGTGATCAATTTTAAGGCACCATATGGCAGTAGGCTGGTATTTAAGTGACACAAGAGTAATATCAAACAACATTTTTGTGATACAACCATCTACATGAGCCGGGCTTTGTTTTGCCATCTTTGTAATGAAGATTGTTTCTAACCTCGTTGATTCTGTGATATGTGTAGCAGTCTTATTTATTTATTTATTTTTTTGCCAGTATTTAAGCTCTTATAAACATAATTAAATAGGGGATAAAGTCGTTTTACTGTGTTTATATCTCCCCAGTTCACCACATTTTGAGGAAGTCTTAAATAATCTTGTTTACTATTACTCTGCATGCAATCTATAGCTTTGACTAAGGTCCCCTATTTTACAGACAAGAAAATTGAGGATCATTGAGAAATTTAAACATGTGGTTGAGATTTTAAAGCCAGTAAGTAGGGGAGGTGAAATTTGAACTCAAGTTTACCATGTCAAAGCTCATGCTTTTAAACCCTCTGCCTCTAAATTGGGCATCCTGAAGTAGATGAAAGTTGTAAATATAAAAGTTAATGAAATCACAGTAAAAAGCCTAAAAGTTGAAAGTAGGAAAGAATGGAAGAATATTTGTCTAGAGTTCAACTTCAGGGACATTGGAAAAAAGAGAATTAGTAAAAGGGAGGATGAGAGTAAACATTTATTGACACCTTTTGATGTAGCAGAGAACAAGTTCCATCTGTAGAAGTACTGATTCAGTAATTTCCATATAGAAGCAACATGAAGTTATAGCTGACACAGTCACTGGCGAACAGTTCAGAATTATATTTTGAAAAATATAGAAATAAAAACATGTAATTAAAACTATTATGTTATGTTTTTTGAGATTGTTTAAAAAAGATAAAAAACACTGTAAATACCTTTTTTTATGTGTGTCTAAGCCTTATTTTTTCAGTTATTACTAAGCTCATTTTTCTTTCAAAATTTAGAAGTAATTCCAACTGGAAGGGGATACATTATATTTTCTCTCATCATCATTGTATCAAAAATTAAAAGTTATACTTTTCATGAGCGGATAACATTATTGTGGTTTCTTGCAAAAAATAAGGAACAGTTGAAAGAAGCACAGATTGGGAAAAGAAATGCCAAAATGTCATGGTACTGATAATAAAAATAGAACGACAGGATGAGTGACATCTAGGGTTCCTTTGGCAGGTGCAGTTATCTCAAATTGCCAGGCTAATAAACTGAATTACTACCCAGGTTGCAAACATATTACTTAAGTCTTAGAAACTCCACAGTAGCTCTGTATTTATTATATATTAGAAAAGAGGTGCCAAACAATGTGGTATAATGTAGGGGATCTCTTTTCTTCTCTCTCTTTCACACATACATACCTCACTTTATATTATAGATGTGGATTTATGTATTTTGTTAAAAAATCAGAGGAGGGAACTTAAATTAAATAAAAGACTCTAAATTTTGCTTAAGGGCAAGACTGTATTTCCCTGGTAGCTCACATTTTGGGTCAAAAGCATATAGGGATCAGTGTTTGACTGTCAATGGGAGCAGGTAGCGGGGAATGGGGAGAGGGAAAGATTACACAAAGACATGAGGAAATTTTGGAGGATGATGGACATGTTCATTATTTTGACAGTGGTGATCATTTCATGACTGTATATATGTGTCTAACTTTCTTTAACTTTCTCAAAGTTTACATTTTAAGTATCTGCAGTTCACTGTATGTCAATCGCATTTCAACAAAGCTTTAAAAAACACATGAGGGCTATGGTAGATAAACTTACTATATTTCTCAGTCTTTGTTTATGTAGGACATGGTTCGTATGTCCATAGCTCCTGCCTCTGTTGCCCAGTAATATTAGAGCTTGTTCTTTATATGGATGAGAGGGCAGTTTGAAGTCTTAAAAAAGTCTAGCACATGGTGAAGTGAAACACATCAGGAATAATCTTACATATACAGTCTGATTACACCAACCCCTCATGTTTACACAGTATTTCAAAATTTCTCAAGTGCTTTTACATATATATTAATTCACTTGGCACCATCACAACATCCCTCTGAGGAAGTGTATAATATCCATTTTCCAGGTAAAGCAACAGAAATACAGAGTCATAATGTTAGATATACCCAGAGTTTTATCCACGATTACGTTTGTACAGATATATCTTCAATCCAACACTAAGCTCTAGTCTATTCAATAAAAATTTTCATTAGTATTGTGATCTTTTTGCATCTGTGTCCTCAAATAACTATTTTCTGTAGTCTTTCATCATAGTTGAATGATGACGGCCAATGGAGAAAGCTTTGTTATTCTGCTTGAATAGTTTGTTGTTGTGATAAGATGCTATAATGGGGCTCTTGCTGCCTTTTTTTATGTAATAAAAGTGAAGTCTTTGGCTCGTAAAGTTGAGAATCCAGGAGAGTGCACCCAATTTCAATAATTTCAGCAGATTTGATCTGCCACTGTCTTTCTTTTTCTTTGGTCTGCTTCCTTTTATAGCCACAAGGTGGTCATCTGCACTTGAAGATTGTAACATGTCCATATCTATGATTCCAAAGAAAATAAAAGAACATTCTCTCTGCCCCAATATGTCATTATTCCATAAAAGTACACATGTAAACACTTTTTGTTTAGTCCTTAACTAGCTTTAAGCTTGTGCTCCCCTAAAGATGCTGTGGGAGTATGGAAAAGGCTGCAGTTTACTGTTTAAAACTTTTCATTTTGAAATAATTTTAGACTTATAGAAGAGTTGCAAAGATAAAGCACAGAGTTCCCAAATGCATTTTATACTGCATCCCATAATGTTAATAAAACACATAGCAGCACAATTAAGAATTTAACATTGGTACAATATTATCAAATAAATTATATTATTATTATTATTTATTCAGAGTCTACAAGTTTTCCCATCCTGTTCCAGAATCCAATCCAAGATACCAAATTTCATTTAATCGTTATGCTTTCTTGGTCTGCAATCTGTGAGTTTCTCCATGTTTCCTTGTCTTTTATGACTGTGACACTTTTGAAGATTACTGGTTATAGATTTTTAGGAAGAATAGAAGATATGGGATGTGCCTTTCTCTTTGTATCATATCAGAGCATTCACAATATCAACCTAAATTACCACTGGTGATGCCAACCTTGATCACATGGGTAAGGTGGATTCTGCCAATATTATTCATTGTAAAGTTACTCTTTTCCTCTTTCTATACATACTCTGTTCCAGCAGTCTGCAAACTTTTTCTGCAAAAAAACAAATAGTAAGTATTTTCGGCTTTATGAGCCTTATGGTCTCTGTCACAATGCTTTAACTCTGATATGTAGCAAGAAAGCAGACATGGACAATAGGTAAACATGTTCCCATGTGCGTTTTAGCAAAACTGGCTGATTCCTGCTCTTTTTATTTGTCACTCAGTCAAGCCACACTTATTGGGAAGGGAATTACAGTCTACCTCCTGGAAGGAGAAATATCACAGAATTTGTGGACAGACTTAAAATCATCACTATAATTAATAAATATTTTGGGGGAGATACTTTGACACTATATAAATATTCTCTTTCATGTTAAAGTTTCTCCCACTAATTTTAGCATTTAGCAGTGGATTTTGCTTGTAATAATTATTGTGTTTTAATGGTAATTTTCTATTTCCCTTGTTACTTCTACATTTATGAATTGGAATGCTTTTGTAAGGAAGAGTTGTCCCATCTCCATTTACTTATTATTACATTTTATATTAATATGCCATCTTGGATATTCATTTTATTCCTTGAGCAATAATCCAACACTTCTTTATTTTATTGCTTGGGTTGTTACAGCTTTTGCCACTGGTGGCTCTTTGAGATTGTCTCCTATGTTCGTTTGGCTTGTCTTTATCCATTTGTGTTTAGAGCACTTGCTCAGCTTCTGAGATTACTAGATTTTCCAGGTGCATCTTGTCTTTTTCCTGCTTCAATGCTACAGTCAACCATTACCCCAAGGAGCTTGGGTTCTATTCATCGAAGAATGTCATTTAAAAACCAATACCTTGAACTAGGTGTGTTCATTGCTACTGGGGTGTCGCTGCTTCTGGGTCCTTTCAGAGGATAAAGCTAGGAAATATTATAGGCTTACAAACCCATTTATAGGCATACATCTATATTTATTTCTATATCTACCTATTCATCTATTAAAATAAACACAAATTCATATTGATATACGCAACTTCAATTTGGCATCACCATTTTATTTTAGCGTTTCCATTTTTATTTGTGTCTACTTTCTCCTACAGTAAGAAAAATAGTTCTCTCATCTCAACGATATGAAATTCAGAATTTTTAATGTGTACTCTTGTAAGAAATAATTTGCCAACTAGAATACAGTGTTTGTGCACAGCCCTTTTTGTTTTCAGACTTACAGTATAGAGTCAAACATTATTTTTCAAAGTAACTTGGGAAAGGTTTTTATCCCTTCAGTGAAGTTATGTAATGCATACAGTTTTACTCGGCTGTCATAGTCTGTATTCTTTCTGGTGTTCTCCTAACATCCTGACTGACTGATATTTTTAAAATTTGTATACAGTAAAATTCACTATTGTGTACAGTTCTGTGCATTTTGTAGAGCCACGTATCCACCGTTCCAGCACAATACAGAGCTGTCCCATCACCTTAAGAAAGTTCTAAGTGGCCCCTTTTCCACAACCTCTAACCTCTTGCAACCACCAATCTCTTTTTATTAATACAGTTTTGCATTTTCTGGAATGTCACATAAATAGTATCATGCGATAGATAAACATTTTTCATCTGGCTTATTTCACTTAGCAAAATACATTAAAATTCATCTGTATTTTTATGTGAATCTAGTTAGTTCCTTGTTATTTTTGAATAGCATTACATTATAAGAACATACCAGAATTTGTTTATCTGTTCACCTGTGGAAGGCCATCTAAGTGGTTTCCAGTTTTTAGTGATCATGAATGATGCTATTATAAACATTTGTGTACAAATTTTACGTGAACATCAGTTTTTAATTCACTTGGGCGAATACCTAGGAGTGAGGTTGCTGGGTCGTGTGAGGGAGTGTGAAACCACTAGCAAGCTTGACATGGGGATGGGGAATAGAAAAATATAATAAACAGAGAAAGAACTTACTGAGGTTTCCAGCAAGAAGCGGGCCAGAACTTGGTGAGGAGACAAAACACTAAATCAAGATTTTCAATGACTTTCTTTGGCTGGTCATCACTGAATTGAGAATGATTTTGTAACTCTTTAGATTAAGTGAGCAGAAAAGGCCTGGGACATGCCAAGCTTTTACCTTAGGGGTGAATGCATTCTAAAGGAGCAGAAAGAAACACAAAATGTGCACTTACCCTTTAAGTAAAAAATATTATATTATTTAAAATTTAAAAATAACATGAGCACAAATTGCATATAATTTGTATTCTTTTAAACTTTTTGTTTCAAACATGTACAAAAATAGACCAAATAATATAATAATCCTTAATTTCTGTGCCACTCTCCCCCCATGCATTCAATAGCTGACATTAAAAATGACTTACTCATGGCTAGTCTTGCTTTATGTATTACCTCTCACTCACTACCCTACTTCTGGGTTATTTTGAAGCAAATTCCAGACATCATATCTTGTCTGGATCCCTTTTTTTATCTCAGAAAAATACGATTTTATAATTTTTACAGACATAAGTGCTACCTCTATCTTTGTCAAACAGGGAACACTTTAAAAGTTATGTTTATATTTTAAAGAAATGCAATATGTTATTTGATAGTATCATTCTTAAGTATAGTGTGAATAATTTTAACCAAAATATTGTACTTGAAAAGCTCTGAAAGAAGTTTACAGATAAAATACAGATTTACAAATCAGCACATAATATTTTCAAATGAGTAGTGGCAATCTAAAGACTTTATTATGACATATTTACTTTTACATAAAAAGATGATGTATAAGTGTACTGATGCTGTTATAATTTTAAAAGTCAAAATATTAACTTGTATTATAAATATAAAGAAACATCCAAATGTGAGTACTGTTTGGTCCTTAAATGAAATCTTTTTTTCCCCTCAAAAAGTATGTAAACATTTAGAATCTCAGTTCTCCATGATCATATTTTTCTGGCTGTTAATCATCTTGGAAATCACTTTCTTGGCAGTAATTAGATTTATTTTCAGAATTTTATGAAATTAATATTGGTAACATTAGTTATATTAGGAGATTTCAGAGTTCAGAAATGCATAGAGTTTAGATTTAAATGTTTGACTAGGATAAATTATAACATTTGAGTTTTAGAGTATTATGTATTGTCATAGAAAGAAAATAAATACTATCCAAATAGCAATCATCCCATATAGTTGGGATTTAATGGAGCAAAGAATTATTTTGAAGAGCGTAGAGATCCACTTTGCTTTAATATGATAAAGAGTGAGCATACACATTATGAACTAGTTCATTTAAAGCACATATTTCAAGAAATACTAAATCATCTTTCCTAAATGCTCAGTAGTAATGAGATTTTAAAAAGCAAAAGCTTCAAATTTGAATTAGCATTTTATTCATCTGCTTTATAACCAATTTCTCATTTTTGAAAAAAAAGATTTCCATACATATTTCTAATTCCAAGTTTCATATGAGCTATAAAAGACTTATTTTTTTGAAGGTCCCAAATAATACCTTAATGCAGAATCATACCCTAACTTTACCCTAAACTCTTGATAGGTTTTTTCTGTGCAATTTTGATGAAAAAGTTTTCACTGAACAAAGAATACAGTTTTGATTTTGATAGTAAAGGGAAAATAATTTATTTTGAAATTGGAGTAAGAAAATACAGGTATTTACCAATTTAACTACATTATTTTTGAATTAGTTCTTAAGAAGTTTGTATTTTGAAAACAGAAAAGACAATGTATTTACATTTCTTTTCAGATTAACTTTTTAACTTATTCTTGGGATGACTATACTATTACCAAATTCCTACTTGTTGTTAAAAATAAGATTTTACAAATTATATTGGCTAGGTAAAACCATCTGAGTTAATGAAGTAAACATCTGAAACTCTGCAAATGAGAAATTACCCAGTTAAAATGTGTTCATTTTGATCACTGAGTTTGAGGGGAGAATGAGAGATTCATTTTGTGACTCCCTGTGTTTATTTGGGTAAGTTTGTCTTATAGATAAGTACAACAAATAATTCTTCATTGTGTTTGTATTATGTCTAACTAATTGCAGTAACTATTAAGGGGTCTAAAGATGAAGAACACAGTGTACAGTCTTTAAAAATTATAATATCCCAACTTACAGCTCACTTTCTAAGAACTTGTATTATACCAAAGATAAAATGTCTAAAATCCACAAATTTTACTGTGGTCATTTTACAGACTGGTTATTTACCAGATTTCCTCACCTAATAAACTGGCAATTTGCTTGCTAGCTTTAGGTTTTCGGGACATGTTTATTCAGTTATATCGACTCTATTATATATGGAACATCTTCGTGGTACATGATCTCTGTCATATGCTGCATCTTCATTCAGTTTGATATGGGTGCATCACCAGGGATTAAATTGGGTCAGTGGAATGGTTATTTAAAAGGACCGAAGGGAGAAGTGTCAGAGGAGCAGGACAGGCACGTTATGTTTTAAGGAACGCTATGAGAAGTCCATGTCTGTCCCGATGTCTCTGGCATAAACTCAGAGTGAGAATTGTGAAATGAACATAAAAGGTTCAGAAATTGGCTGGCCACAGACAGAATGAAATTACAGAGACCCCTGAACACAGCCAAAGGTCCAAGGTAGTGCTGCCTGAAAGTGGAAGGTCTCAGGCTCATGTGAGGTGCACACCTTCTCACAATATTTCTTTTCTGTTGGATAGAAATAATTCATTTTCTAAGTGGCCAGCTTCCCCTTAAAAGAACAAACTTCAAAGGCAACAATTATTCTAAGCAATTCACCATGGGTGACCCGGTTTCTGCTCCACTGGGCCACCTTCTTTCTGTCCTATTCATTCCTAAGTTGTTCTCATCTCCTAGACCACGACTCCAAATTCCAGCTCTGTAACCTACTTCTGAACCCTCTTTGGGATATACCAGACCTTCTATTTCCAGATCTGTGTCAGAGCTTTACTGCCCCTGGCTTTGTTCTCTGGTTTTTGCCACTTCCAGTTGCCGTGAGGACTTCCAGCTTCAGCTTGAGTCCTATAGAATTCCACCTCCAGCCAGCCAGCTCTTGTCATGATCATCTTCATTCACGGAGAAGTGGGCAGAAGTCAGGTGGAGACACGAGAGCAGCAAAGGAATAATGAAGTGGACTGAGTCTGACTCTTTCCATAAGAGATAGTGTTAATTTTAAAGACATTTAGCTTTTAAAATAGCTTTAGATAATATGACATATGCCAATTGTGTGTGTGTATTATCAATATTAATCAAGCTGAGCCTTTGTGACCTGTGCTTTTTATCTCAATAAAAAAAACAAGTGGTATGCAAAAGAATATATATTAAGCAGAATATAAATTATCTACATTTCCACTACCCAAAGGCAAACACTACACTCATTTTGGTAAACATTTCTTCAGATACCATTTCTTATGTATGTGTAGATCAGTGGTTCTCAACCAGATTGGTCCCTCACACCCCCATCTCAGGAGATATTTGTCAATGTCTCAAGGAATTTTTTTTATCAGCTGGGGGATGCTACTGACATCTAGTGGGTAGAAGCTAAGATGCTTCTAAACATCCTATAACGCACGGGATCGTCCTCTCTCCCACTCTTCAGGAAAGACTTATCTAGTCCAAAATGTCAATAGTGCCAAGATTGAGAAACTGATATAAATAGATAGCTGTATGTATCTTATCATTTTGCATTAATGGGTTCACAGTACAAATGCTTTTGCATATCTTTTATTTTTTTATTGTAGTAAAAGACATAAATAAAAAAGTACAAATCTTAAAAGTTCCACTCTCATTAACTTTTACTATTGGATACATTCATATAACCACCACTAAAAATAACATGGAGAACATTTTATCACTTGAAAAAAATCTCTTATGTGTTCTTCCAGTCAATATCCTCTATACATAGAAGTACCATTATTGACTTTCATCATCATATTCTTGGAAGTCCTATGAATGTGATCATACAGTGTGTGTGTGTGTGTGTGTGTGTGTGTGTGTGTGTGTGTGTATTATGACAGTAAAGAGTTTCATTAAATGCTTCTGAAACTTATCCTTGCTCCTGAGCAATTTTTTTCGTGAGAGTGACTTACCAGAATCCTGTGCTTATCTGTACCTCTGCATCACCCCAGGCCTACCGTCCCCAGCCAGACCAAAAGAATGTGAAGAACTACCTATGAGGTCAGCCTAGAAATTTCAGATATATAGATTTAAATGTGTTTTAAATGATATTTTACCATAGCATTATAGAAGCCTGACTTTTTCTCCTTTTTTTTTTTTTTAACCACTCCCGTCTTCAGTATTGCTTCCCCCCTCCCACCTGTTATGTTTGGTTTGTGGTATTACAATAATTTCTTTTCTTCTCTTTCTTCCCTTCGAGACTATAAACTCCTTAGAGATAGAATATGCCTTATTGGTCATCTCTGTGTCCAGGGGTCTTAACATAATTGAAGTTAGTTTTGAATGAAAAAAAAAAAATCCCAAGATTGATATGAAGCTTAAAGTGTGGATCAACTTGAATTACAGCCTTAGGAATAGGAAAGTTATATGTGTCAGTCTGTCTATCTATCTATTATGTATGTATGTATGTATGTATGTATGTATGTATCATCTATCTATCATCTATCTATCTATCTATCTATCTATCTATCTATCTATCTATCTATCTATATCTTTATCATCTAGCCATCTATCTTCTATCTATCTGTCATCATCTGTCTATCGTCTATCATTTAATCTACCTATTTACCTACCAATCTGGAGTGTTGCCTCTTTCTTTGGTCTCTCTTTGCTCTCCATGTGTGAGGGCAATTTCAGATTTCACCTAGGAAGCTCTCAAGGCTTTGAACAAACACCTGTTAAATTCTGTTACCATATTAATAAAATGCAACACTAATTTAGAACTAAATATAGAATGTTTCTGAATGTAAGTTTCTAAAATCTAAATATTTAAAGCACCGATTTTCATTTTCCTTCTTTCAATCCCTACACCTGTTTAGTCATTGGACAAGAACAGCTCAGAGTATTTATTAAAATGAGATATTCCTGATATCTGAGCTTATTAGCCAGAAGACATTATTTCAAGATACTTTTTAACTGGCCAGAATTATTCTTTTGCTCAGTTATCAATCATAAATAAATATACACAGGAAGTGTAAAACTTCACTGGATGTTTGCAACTGCCTAGGAATTGCCTTGATATGGTTGGTGTTTTTTTTTTTTCTTTTCTATTATAGACTTAAGAAGGACTAATTTAATTTTCATAGACCTGTGGTTTCTCCATGCCTTTGCAGGAATAGGCAGGGCCTCCAGCTCCTATAAATTGGATCTAAGTGTTCTCCCTCATTGTTTTGCTCAAGATCGCATTTGTAGAATCCAGATAGTAAATACTGTTCTGCCTTCTGCAAATCATAATTCACAATAGATATTCGGTGGTGTTGATTTTTTTATGACAAGAACTTCTGCACAAATCTCTTCTACACTGAGTGTTGAACAGTCATTACTATTATTTTGACAAATTTTCTAAGGTATTTGGCATTTGTTTTGACAAATGGCCATGATGAAGCTGATTCAGATGGATGACAGGCAGCTGTAGTGCAGTTCCGCCAATTGATTTTTAGTCATAGAGGGATTCAAAACGGCTAAGGAAAGCCTGAATCTGACTTGACAGCGGGAGATCCCTTTGCACTGTGAACTGTAGGTGATTGTTAATGGGCTGGAAACACTCAGCAGAGGCTAACTTCGTTGGAACAGATCAGGTAATTACCATCGTCAACTCCCTACATAATAAAAAAAGGTATCTACAAACCCTGGCCTATATGATTGTTTAAAAGTGTAAACTGTATAAAAATAATGATAAACTTTATATGGGCTTGCTCGTCATGTAGATTCTCCATGTCATTAGGAATCTAGATAAAGTGTGTGTACATATGGGTATATGTGTGTGCATGTGTATATGTTTGTATGTGCACATGCATTGATATGTATAAGTGTGCGCACGTATGTGTGAGTTCACATTGTACAAAATTTTGGGTGTTTTAAATTGTGAAACTAAATCAAAATAAAATACATAGAAATATCTTCATATGAATCTAGCTTATGTTTTATCTTGGTTTTCAGAGAAGATACGTATATAAAATTTCTGTCTCTCTCTTTTTAACTCTCTGGCACCACTCACTCAGGGTTTCTCAAGGGATTGCTGTCAAGGTGAATGACGGCACTGAGGGCCTCAGTTCTTGCTTACTCTTAGCCAGAGGCCACCCTTAGTTTCTTGACATGTAGACCTCTTTTTAGGGCAGCTCACAACACGGCAGGTATTTTCTCTCAAAGTGAGCAAGCAAGAGAGACAGTCTGAGATGGAAGTCCCATTCTTTTTGTAACCTAATCTCAGGACAGACACCCTATCGTTTTTGTCATATACTACTCTTTGGAATAAGGTCATTAGGTCTCCCCACGTTACCTAAAGAAAGGCATGAACACCAGGAGACAGGAATCATTGGAGGTTATTTTTGAGGCTGCCTTCTATGTAATCCATTAATTTATTTCTCAGTCCAGTTGAGATGACTATTGAAAATAAGGACTATTTTTATTGTCTTACAGAATCATTTAGTTCTAAAGAATAGTCGACATATAATTATTAAATTATTAAATCTTGCTTGAAGATGTCTAGTAACAGATAGCTCTTTGATAATGAAGGTATAATTTACATCTCTGGACAGCTGTGATTTTATAGAAATCTTGCTCCATAATTTCTCAAAGTGACATTAGAAAGCTGAGCTTATTATTACATATTAATATTTGTAAGCAGATGTTTGAGACCATGAATCAGGATGTAAAAGACATGAGCTAGAGGTGAAAAGGAGACTAAGGGGAAATCGAATGAAGCCCCCTTGTTTCTCTGAGGAAGTTATTCTTTTATTCCAACATTTACTGAGAATGTAATAAATTCTGGTCCAGGTACTGAAAATACATTAAAAAAAAATTCTACCTTTGTGTGGTCAATTCCAAGTGTGAGGAAGGGTGTAAAACCAGAAATATCAGAATCTAGGGTCATATAGCAAACTGATACTGGACAGGAGAGGGTTACTGGAAGGAAATAGGTTCTGGTATGTACTAAATTATTAAAATGTAATTCTTAATATCATAGTGTCCCTAGGCAAGAGCAATGCAATAGGTGGAGAGCACTCACTCAATATAAAGAAAGAGCATTGTTAGGGGTTACCAACTACTAGCATTAGAAGGAGTCTCTAGCAATAGAATTATTTACAGTGTTGTTGAAATGCTGTGTGCTCCTCCCTATTTCTGCTTCTCTCTCCCGACCCCCACCCCCAACATGGGTAAGAAAAAAGAGGTATTTCCCCTTTACTTAGGAAAGGGAGACGTGATGAAGATCACTAGGAGAGGAGAGGTGTTTGTGTGTCACTGGGCTTGGGGAGCCTAAGGGCTGCGATGGGAGGTGTGTCTGTCTACATCTGCCAGAGAAAGAAAAAGAAAAATTCTGGCTGTCTTGTGTTGGAGATGGCTTGTACTGGTGGTGAAGCGAATTCTGTGTTTTCCGTGCCCACAGTGAGAGAGCCTCTGAGAGACTTTTGGAGAAGCAAGCAACAAAGGAACCGGCCGCAGCACTAGGGCTGAGGCGGAAGCAGAAAGCAGTCAGCAGAAGGCGCACTAGTGCTTTACTGAATTGCAATGGGAGGCTCCTACTGGGGAGCCTCTGAGAAACTCCCCCAACACTTGAGAAAGAGATTGAGTCGAGTTTTTGCCAGAGAGCAGTCTTACAAAGGATGGCAGCATCACTACCCTAAAATCGTACCCAATCTCCTCTAATCCTGATACAAGTTGGGTTGGAACCTAAGCTGGTACATGAAGGAGGAAGCTGGTGGAAGAGTAAACTGGGGAAAGAGAAGATGCTTATAGATCTCTGGCACACAGAATCTTTCAAGCCAGGTGTGACCTAAAGTCTAAGGAAAGGAGGAATCTCACTTTAAATTAAGTCGTTCAGTGATGCTTTGTTGGAGTAGTGAGTGGGTACTCTTCTGAGGGTACATTGTAGGTATGATAGTTATTGAGTGAAGAATTAGACAAAGCACATCATATATAGATGAAGAGAAGTGACAGAGAAACGTATAGAGAGGAAGAGCATCTTAGGTCAAGGCTCCAGCTCCAGGGTCAGATTGATTTGGATTGGATCCCCAGGTCCTCCAATCACCTCCTGCAGGACACATTACTAAACCTATTGGAGACCGGGTGTCTTCAGATAAGAAATGGTAATAATGATAGACTCACCTCACAGCGCTGGGCTGGGGTGAGGATTAAAGGTGAGAATGGCTACTAAGTGCCAGTCACAGAGATGTTGCTGTTAAGTAACTTAAGTGTTTCAAATTGTGGTGTAATAAAGGTTACACAAAAACAGCTAGTGTAGGATGTATTTTGCTTCAAATATTTGTGAATCCACATTTTTGAATTTAGTCTTTCTGCATTATCTTTTGCTTTCTCTAAAACATTACAACCCTTTTCTTAAAAAATGTAAGTGTTTTACTTTCTCCCAAAATATGCCATTTTAGTGAGAAAAATTTCATGTTGCACATTTCACAAGTTGAAGGCATACAGATTAATAAAATCTATAAAATTAAAAATAAATTAGTTCTTAAAAGATCAAATAGCTTTAGCACACAATGGATGAATCTATAGAAAAAATTATGTACATTTGTTAACAAATCTAGCATCTAGGAAGCGTATATTTATCAGTGTAATTTCTTCTTCGAAAGATGTTACAATAAAAATAGTCAGCTAAAAATAATTAAAAATCCCTTGTTTCCAAAATCATAATAACACTGACTTTTTTATTCTTTGTAATATCATATTTCTCTCATCCATATTTTTACAAACTTCAAATTATATTTTTTAGTTTTACAAAATAAGTATGCAAATTTCCTGGAAGTGTAGTGGTTTTGTCTTATCCTCATTAGCATTTGACTTTTGGGCTGAGAGTTTTGACTATTTCTAATTATGTTAGCAAAATATGACATAGTAATTGCTTTCATTTCCACTTATATAACTATTAATTATACTAAATATACCACACACAGTTTTTTAAAAATCTGATTTTTAAAAGTGCACAGTGCACGTTTAAAAATCAGATTTTTAAAAAAATGTGTGTGGTATATTTAGTATAAGTAATAGAGCAAATAAGAGCAAAAGTTTTTTAAAATTGAATTTCTTAAATGTGGGTTTAAATAATGCTTTTTGCCTATTTATATTTGGGGATCTTAGATATTTCCTGTCAATTTTCGTGAAATTTTTATACAATAAAATATTAGCCTACTGGCAACATTTTAAATATAAATATTTCTTCCATAGTTAACTTTTTGGTTATTATTTCAAGAATAACAGTTATATAAATATTTATGATAGAAAAATGTTTGAACTAATAAATACACTATAATGGATTTTTTAAATCTTCTATTATCTCCATTTCCTCCAAATGAAAATTGTTTAAATTAGTATCTATAAATGAGTGCTGATGATTTTCAGATTCTGTTAATTTAGTTATTAATTTTTATCCTTTAAAAGTGTGCTATTTTAAATCACAGATTTATAAAGATCATTTATGAAATTTCTTCAGGTGAATCTTACATACGACATAGTAGCACTATAGGTGCTGGGCAAGACATTTTCTACCTAGGTTTGAAATTCTTATGACATTTCAAGTCCATTTTTAACTTAAAGAGAATGAAAAATTGCAATGACTTCAAATTCATACTGTGCCTGAGGCAGAGATGGAACTGAATTCAGCTGGTGCTATTATTCACGGAAGACAAAGCTAAAAATTGAAGTTGTATTCTTTAAATAGTATTTTAAATGTGTCTCGAGAAAAAGTTCATTTAATGAAGAAAGTTTTTCAATTTTAGGTTTTTAAAAATGACTAAAGTCATTATAAAATGCAGATAGTCTGAATTAAAAATTATTTTGTCTTCAGATTTGGGAGAAAGTTTATATGGATGCTTTATTTTAAAGAAACAGTTATGTGTATAGATAGTAAAATTCAGTCTGTAAATTTTCAGTTTCAATTTAAAAGAATACATCAATATTTTAAAACTTTTTAAAAATTGAATTTCTTAAATGTGGGTTTAAATAATCAATCAAGTGGAAAAATTACAATATTTCATTATAAAACTGAAGTCTTAGAACATTTGGGTCATCAAGATAATGACATCTTACAAGCTATGATGGTTAATGCATGTCAACTTGGCTGGGCTCAGGGATGCCTAAAGAGCTGGTAAACATTATTTCTAGGTGTGTCTGTGAGGCGTTTCCAGCAGAGATTAGCTCTTGAATCTGCAGACCGAGTGAAGAAGATTGCCATCACCTGTGTGGTGAGCATCATCCCATCCACTGAGGGCCTGAGTAGAACAGAAAAGCAGAGGAAGGGAGAAGCCTGCTATTTGCCTGAGCTGAGACAACCACCTTGTCCTGCCCTCAGACTTCTGAGCTCCTGGGTCTCTGGCTTTAAGATTCAGACTGGGATTTATAGCTTTGGCTTTCTGGTTTTCAGGTCTTTGGGTCTGTACTAGAACCACACTACCAGCTTTTCTGGTTCTCACTTGCAGGTAGGTGGTAGATAGTATGACTTCTTGGCCTCCATAATCATGTAAGTCAATTCCTATAATAAATCCATATATCGATATCTGTATCTATATCTATGTCTATTTACATCTATCTATTACTATATATCTATATATCTATCTGTACCTATATCTTCTATTGGTTCTGTTTCTCTGGAGAACTCTGACTAATACACAAGTTAAGTGTTGGTTAAGTATAAAGAATGGTTTGCAGGAGATTGGAACATGTCAATAAATTTATTCACTCAAATTCCCAGTTTCTTCAGTATTTGATGTAAAAGCAGAAGCACAGTGCACTTTTGAAGTGATTAGTTTATTCTTTTCTTATGGTGATGAACTTCCTGTTAGTCTCAGAGCCTGGAGTTCTAGAATCTTGTATGCTCTACAGCGTTTGTGTTCAGCGCACCTGTTCCTACACACAGTCCTTGGTATAGCTAAACTCTGCAATGCCCAGCCTACGAATGTAACAATCCCATTTTCAGGTTCACTCTTAATCCTTATTTGTTAATCCCAGGGCACTATTTATCAGTGAATTTTAGGGGCCCTGTGACCACTAAACCTCCCCCATAGGCTTCTTGTTGATATCATTTCATTTCTCGAGAAACTCAGTTTAATTGAACACAGCGGCCTGAAGGTGCGAGGCCTTGAATCCCTTCAGCAATCTTTCTTTGCCATGTAATCCACATGCAGTATGATTTAAGCACTTTGTAAACAGACTTTTGTCTGTTTAAGTACATTATCCCCCAGAGATTTCATTTTCTTCTAAGGGGGAAGCTGTTCTTTTGCTCCTTAGTTACATGTGTAGATAAGATGTGGTTTAGCTTCCTGGGGTAGTATCGCGTCTTTTTTGGAGAGATGATCTCCACAATTGATGCACGTATACCTGAAGCTGTGAAATATTACAGGAGGAAAAGCTTCCGAAGTTATCTCTGGGAGTTACATCTTTTCAAAGGAGGAAATATTTTCATTGTAATATTATAATATCATTTATTAATTTTCACATTTGTCAAACTTTATTGCATTTGTGTCAAGCAATGTACAAGACAATAGAAATATAAAAATGATGGTTGGATACCTGTCTTAAGGAAACTCTAAATCTATCGGCCTCTTTTATGGTCATTTCTTCAACATTTATTTTATTTATAAAAATAACCAGTGGTTAAATTAATCATGCAGCATCGCATCATTTTAGGATGTGACGTATTTCAGTAGTGAATTAAAAAATGACTGTCTCCGAGGCTTATTTTATTTGTTTATTTATTTAACAGATATTTTTGAGCACCTACTAAGTGCTGGTGGGAAAGACAGACAAAAGATGTAATTAATACATAATGTATACTTAGAAGATGTGGCAGACCTATATGTACGCCCCTTGGATCTCTCTACAAGAGAAAATATGGTCCATGAGTGCAGTTAGCCTACAGTTTCCAGAAACAGTGCCCTTGGAGTCTGCCTCAGACCTAGAGTCACAGAAGGACAGCTCCATCCAGTGACTGGGCAGTCCTGGACATGAGGGCGCACCCAAGTCTGCTCATCACAGACCTGCATTGCAGTCTACCTACTCCTATTCCTTTTCCTCTTCCTCTTTTGCGGGAATACCTCCAATTAATTTCTTGTGCTTCTAATTCTGTCTTGTGCCTGCTTCCAGAAAGACCTGAACTGACACAGGTGATGATAAATACAATGAAAAAAAAAAAGAGGCGGCATGAGGGGGTGGTTTTGCAGTGTGGAAAATAGAGGCTAACGATTAAAGCATAATAAAAGAGGTATTCCTGAGGAGTTGAATTTTGAATAAATCTTTAAAGAAACAAAGGAGTGATCTATGTGCATAGCAAGACAGAGGAAACTGCCATGGAAGAGTTCTTTAGGTGAGAATAAATTTTATCAGGTTTTTTTTTTTTTTTTTTACCAAGAGATGTCATATGACCCTGAAAAGGTGCGTGACTCCCATATAGACTCCCAAGTAAACAGAGGGAGGCAGTAACTCATCACTTAACACTGAGAAAGCTTAATAGAAGACAGATGATGCCATGAGTCCCCACATAACATAGGTGACACAGTTCTTAAGCTGTGAAACCAAAGACGAAGTTCCCACCCATGGTGCAGCACTTTAATGAAGTCGTGACTGTAAGAAAGGAACACGTCAGTGAGAATGGTTTTGCATATATGTTCATCAGATGAACAATTGTCCTACAAAGAGTCAAAGTTCGTATGAAGTTCTCTAGTGGTTTGCAAGCACTTCTGAGGATCAAAGCTACAAACTATGATACAATACTTGTAAACAATTATAATAAAATGTCTTCTTAATATAACACACATACATATACTCTGAATTTTTGTTCAGCTTTTATTGATATTTTACATTTCTTTAGGAACAATGTTTTGAAGTTTTTCTGTTTCATCCCATTATTAAAATAATAAAAAAATAACAAACAAAAACACTAGATTATTTTATGGTTCAGGATGAATATACTCTTGCAAATTATTCTCAAATCTCTGGAAAATCAGTTAAAATGCCCTCTTGAGAAAGAGCTGAAAAAAAAAAAGTGTCATGTTTTCCTCTGGTTTGAAATAGAAAACCAAATGATGTGGTGTAAATACACCAGGAAGAAATGGAAAGTATGACAAGATAAATGATGTTAAATAATTCCCAAAGGTTGGGTTTGCCATCTATCTATACAGTAGTGGGAGAAGACTGGACTGGGAGTGATAAGTGAGCAAATGAAAAGTGCTAACAGCACGAAGGAGGAGACCAGCATAGATACAAGAGGCTGAGTGGATGGGAAGCATATCTGAAGTGAGGTGAGTGTATAATGAAGAGTTGGTTAATATATCATCAGCCCTGCAAATGCTAAATGCAATCCAAGACTAAGGCTAAAGGAGGAAGTGTAATAAATCTTAAATCTCAAAGTACTTAACGATGAACTGGAGTGCACATATCCTCAGCAAACTTTTCAATTCTAAAACTTTGTTCTTAAAGAGGGAGCCTGTCAAAATAGGTTCCAGAGGTCAAATATATCTTCTTCTCTAACACAGAGCACTGCCCTCTGGTTTGATGAGAAAATATTAATTTTACCCTCTGGATATCCATTCCCAGCCAGTGCATTGCTTTTTAACACACTGTTTCCCAGGGTTGTAGCAATAAAACATGTAAGGGCAATGGATTTATAGCCAATGGAGGCACTGCCAAATCTCCAAAGCTTTGCTTGCCCCTGTGTTAACAGAGGAAGGCAGAGGGACAGATGCCAGAAATGATCAAACAGTTCTCAGAGCAGGAAAAATAAACACTGAAGGAAACTGTATCTTGCCAGAACAGATGATCAAGAAATTAAAACATCTGATAATAAAAGGCTATGTCCAGATGGCATTTCTCACTGACTTCTCTAAGGAAAAAAGGATTATGAACAGAAAAAATATAGTTCCCAGGAGGAATTTAATTCCCTATAAAATCATGGAATGTTTAGAAGATAGGGAAACTAAACAAAAAATTATCTAGGAAAGAATACGGACATAATAGTTACCTGACTAAACATTGACTATAATATTGCATATACTTACTAATTATTGCTATCAGATTAGGGTAATGATGAAAATTCTAATGACCAGTTTTTTAACTTGTAGAAAATTAATAATTAATACTATGGTTATTTATTAGTACTTTTCAGCAAAAATTCCTCCTCCTGGCATTTCTTGAAGTTAGATGTGGCCATGTGTCTTTAATCACTGAAGTGAGTGAAGGTCATGGATGTCACTTGCAGGTAGGAAATTTAGTGTTCAGAATTCACCATGTCCCTTTTTTGACAATCATAGAAGCACTGAGATGCATTATGGGATTCTGAATAAGGACAATGCACAGCAGGGCAAGAGACAGTAAAACTGTTATAGTTCTAAATCACTGTATTTGGGGTTGTTTATAGCCAAGAATAACCTAGGCTCTCCTGATGGACATAAGTATTTAGTAAAATCAGGGTATTCATAGGATAGCAACTGATTTCTCTTTTCAATGACATTTACAAAATAGTTAGCGTTTGTGTAGAATTTTATACAAAGAGCTTTTGTCAGTTTGAATAAATAGAATTAACAGATCTTGTGCAAAAGATCATGTTATCTAATAAATATTAAAAATTGTCAATCAGACATAATCCTTACTTTAGAGCCAAAGAACAATCTGAGAACCTATGCATTAGATGCACGAACTGAGATTCAAAACACAATTATATTAAAAAGAGTGAGGTTGGGGAACCTGAGTAGAGGCTGAATTTTGAACTGTAAGTCCAGTCTTGGGCCTATAATATGAGACGTGCTGAAATTTGAGCCCATAAAATTGATCCAAAGATGGAAGATGAATCAAAAACATCTGAGGAGGGACAAAGAGGACAGGTGTTATATGTCACATTTTCCAACATTAATGAAAGACAAGAAACCATCGATCTAGGAAGCCCAGACACTCCTATGCAGGATAAATAGCAAAATAAAATAAAACAAACAGCAACAATAAAAAAGACCTAATACAAACTACGAGTGTTGGTGAGGAATGGAGAAAAGAGAACCTTTGTGCCCTGTAGGTGGGACTGCAAATTAGAGCAGCCACTATGGAAAACAGTTTGAATAGTTCCTCAAAATATTAAAAATAGAACTACCTTATGACCCAGCAATTGCATTTTTGGGTATTTATCCGAAGAAACCAAAACACTAATTCAAAAATTATACATACTAATTCAAAGACACATATACCCCTATGTTCATCCCAGCACTACTTACAGTAGCCAAGATATAGAAGCAACCTTAAAGTTGTGGTACATATGTACAATGGAATATTTCTCAGCTATAAAAAATGAAACCTTACCATTTGCAACGAAATGGATGAACCTAGAGGGTATTATGCTAAGTGAAATAAGTCAGACAGAGAAAAACAAATACCATATGATTTCACTTATATGTGTAGTCTAAAGAACAAAATAAATGAACAAACAAAATGGAAAACAGATTCTTAGATACAGAGAATAAACTGGTGATTGCCAGATGGGGGAAGGGGGTATTGGGGAGCTGGGTGATAAAGGTGAAAGGTTTAAGAAGAACAAATTGACAGTTACAAAATAGTCATGGGGGTGTGAAATACAATATGAGGAATGCAGTCAATAATATTGTAATAACTATGTATAGTGTCAGGTAGGTACTAGACTAATTGGAAAGAATCACTTCATAAATTATATAAATGTCTAGCTACTATGCTGTACACCTGAAACTAATATAGAATAATATTGAATGTCAACTCTAATTGAAAAATAAACATTAACAACAATATCAAAAAAACCCAACCTAATACATTTAGACATATCGTAGTAAAATCATTAAAATCAAAGATGAAAATCTTTAAGGCAGCTTGTGGTAGGATGGGTTAAACATTACATAGAGAGGAATAGAGTTAAGAAATACACCAGATTTCTCATCAAAGAGATTATAAGACAGAAGACAATGAATGTTATGCTTAAAATGCTGAAACACACAATAATAATTGTCAAGCAGATTCCTACATCTAATAAAAATATTTTCCAAAAATCGAGGAATAATAAATACTTTTCCAAATAAACAAAGACCGAGAGAATTCATTACTAGAGACCTGTGGTACAAAATACACTAAAAGAATGTCTCCAGACAGAAAGAATATAAAATCTGATGGAAATTTAACATTATACAAAAAAACAAAGAGCATCTAAAAGAGTAAATATGAAAGATCTTTTTTCTTACTAATTCTTTAAAAAATTAATTTTAAAGAGAAATTAGTAAGAAAGCACTGTGAGTTTTTAACTTATGTAAAAATAAAATGTACAAAAAATATTTCAAAGAATGGGAAGGAGGAAGTGGAAGCACACATATGAATAGTGTAAAAATATTGTATGGTAGATATATGTTAAAAATATTTCTTAAAAACTTTGGAGAAATCATTAAAAGTTTTAAAAAGTGACAAAACTATTAAGCCAAAAATGGAGATAAAAGAGAAAAATAAATAAAAATTAATACACAGAAGGTGGGAAAGAGAAATAAGGGGATAAACACCAGATGTAGCAAATGGAAAAGAAAAAGCTATACGGTAGACTTAAATCTAATTATATCATAATTATATTAAATATAAATGGCAAGTCTATCAGTGTAGATAAAACAAAACAGTATATTATCTATAAGAAACTATAATCAATAACCCTCTTGAATATTGATAAAAATTCCTTAAGAAATTTAAACAAATTAAGTTCAGTATTATAAAAAGGAAATATATATCATGACCAAATGGGGTTTCTTCCAGGAATGAAAGGTAATTTCGACATTCAAAAATTAATGGCTATAATTTACCATATCAACAGGCTTTAAAAGAAAAAAAAAAAAACCACATAGCCAGCTCTGTGCAAAAAAAGTGTTTTACAAAACTCAATATCTATTCATAATAAAAACTCAATTAACCTGGAGTAGAAGGAAATTTCCTCATCCTGGTAAATTTCTTGCAAAGTCTTCTATGATCTGGGTTCTGCTAATTTATTACCTTTATATTTAGAGATAGGTCGCCATGGGATAGATTTTTCAAATTACTATCTAAGGTCATACAAATATAGATAGACTATGATTGTTATTTTCAGTAAGGGCAGATGAAGAGATAAACCCGTGATGATGAATTCAATATAGTCTAATGTTTTAGTGCCTACTAGACTGAGTTACAGTCTTTTCACATGATATTTCGGAAATAAAATTGACCAAGATGAAATGCATTTCTTTTATATGTTGGAAGGATAAACACTTAAATAAGTAGAGTTGAAAGGCCATAGTGTTTTCGTTTCCACACTAGAGAGAAAGGGTGATTTGTGAAATTGTGACACCTTTGTAACAAGGAAAGTTAGTTACTGGAATCCTGCACAATTCAGGGAGGGGAGAACAGGGTCTCATTTTATCTCTGACCAATGGATTATGTTCATTCACACAACATTCATTTAACTGTTTCTATGGGCTGGGCGCTGTTCTAGGAACTAGGGGTGCAAGTATAAACAATGAAAATCTTTACTCTCATGGAGTATATACTTCAAAAATTAAATAATATATATGTTTTCAGAAGTATATTTCTTGTGCAATTTGATTTGCTGTGAAAAACAATATTTTTATTATACATTTTCTGATTATAGACACAGTATATGAAATTTTCCATAATTCTACCACTTAAGCCACTGTAAATATTGTTCTATCTTTCTAATTATATAAATGTAGATATTTTAAAATATTTCTTTTCACTTAGGGTATATTTGTAACATTTTTAAATATTGATTTTAATGGTCACATGATTTTGAAGAAATAAGCAATCTCCTATTATTGAGCTTTTAGGTTGGTTTTTATTTCCTGCTATTAGGAAGATCTTTGTAAAATGTCTTTGGGTGAAACAGATTTTATTTTTAGGATAAATTCCTGTTAATAATTTTACTCGGTAAAATCACAGGGCTATTTTTAAAACTTTTGATAATATTTTCCAATTGGCCTCCAGAAGGATTGCACACTTTGCAAGAGCCATCTATCTTAAAATCTATTTAAAGCTGTTCAGTTAGGTTCTTAAATTAGTGACAATTTTCATTTTTATTTTCATTCTGATATTTGTTATTGTGTTTTTATTTTTCTCACAAAAGCTATCCTGTAACATGCAATTTTAAAAGTAAGGAAAGAAAAATATTTCAAATTTCTATATACATATCAACTGAAAATTGACTAATTCCCTGAATAAGTCTTTCATATTGGTTAAAGAGTCCATATGTGTGAGCTTTTTGCTAGTTACTTTGAATCAACATTAAAGGTGGTGGAAGTAGCTCTGTGAGAATATAAGAAAGAAGCTTAAAACTGATTTAAGAGATAGAAATGACATGCATTTTCAAGAACATAAATCAAACTTTGTTTGTTTCCTGAAATGCATGTTTTAAGTGAATCTGGATGTTCTGCCACTTATTCAATAGAAGTGAAAACATAAAGAGGTAAATTTTGAGATATATTTGTAGTCTTATCACCTATTGGAGTGCCCATCTTATTTATTGCAGTGATACTGGGTCATAGTGAAATATTTATATTTATGTTTATTTTAAATAGTAGAAAGGAAGCTTCATCCCATCAGAATTCTGTTCAGGAAACTCCTGGCAAGGGACATGCTGCCAAGTACAGAGTGAATGAGTATGACAGATCGAAATCTCCACATGATTTTTGTCATGTAACTTAATGAGCTGGCAGCTGAAAAGGAGCACAAGCAGATTGCTTTTCCTTCCATCTGCAATTTTTCCTTAGGAGAATATTCTTCACCATTGGACGGTGCTGAAGTTCAAATATTTTTCTTCTTTCTCAAATTTCATTTTGAAAAAATTCTATTCACTCCAGCAGACAGACAACCCTCGGATTGATCAGCTCTGGCTTCAGTTTTTCATGCTATCACTTTTTAAAAATACACATCATAGCATGGCCATAAATATACTGACCTAAAATGATCTTTTTTTAATAAGAAGAAACTCATTTGTTTCTCAAAATGATTTTTTTGCACTGTTTCTTGTCCGAAAGTGCTGCACCTGAATGCAATCATTGTCAAATAACCAGATTCGTGTGTGTGCTTGCGTGTGTGTGTTTGAACAATGCACAGAAATTTCCAGAACTTCTAAGATTAACTTTTTAAGTAGAAAAAATAAGAATTATAAAAGAACATACAATTAAAAGTCAAAAATGTATTGGTAGAAAACATATATTTTTGTTCATTAAACCTACAACTGAATATCATTGTGTGTTCAGAGCAGAAAAAACTGAAGCAATAGATTAAAAAAATCGCATGTGTATACAATAATGTAGTATAAGTTAAAGTTATATCTTAAGAAAGTTGTGGCTTAATGGAAAAAAAAAAGTTTTGTTCTTTTGCAAGGCTCCCCAAAAAAACAATAGAGAAAGGAGAAAATTATCTTTAAATTGTCCGATTCAATAGGAAAATTGCTTTCATTTTTGTTTTTCTCCAAAAGCATTTTTAGCCAAGCCTAATATCACTATTTCACACTGGTCTGTGTTTTCTCTGGAGTGCCGGATCAAATCCTGGTGTTGCTATAGTGTTCGTGATTTGGGGTGATTTGCACAAATTCTCTGAAATTTGGTTTATTTATCTGTTAGCTAGAGGTAATGATACACATCAAGCACAGTTAATGTGAGATTTCACTTAGTATATGAAAAGAAAAAAATCTCAATTTTATTCAATTAAAATATACTGGGGGAGGTAGATGGAGTAAAAAGGGTCAAATATGTGGTGACATTAAAGAATTAAAATAAATAAATAAATTTAAAAATAATAAAATATATTGGTTCCCTTATTCTGTTATTCGAACTGGAGAGCTACCACCTGGATTCCTGTCTGTTAGCATATATTTTGCCTTTATTAAGAATTAGTTAACTTCTTAAACCTGGTAAAGGACAACTACAAAAATTCCACAGCTAACATTATATTTAGTGATGAAAGGCTGAATTCTTTTCTCTAAGCTTCAGGATAAGACAAGAATGTCCAACATTTCTATTCAATGTTGTACTGGGGATTCTAGGTAAGACAATTAGGTAATAAAAAGGGATAAAAGCAATTGGAAAGAAAGAATTAAAACTATCTCCATTTGCAGATGATATGATCTTATATATAGAAAATTAAATTAAGGAATTCACTAAAAATACCTATTAGTTCTAATAAACAAATTCAGAAAGTTTCTAGGATTCAAGATTAATATACAAAAATCATTGTATTTATATATACTTGCAATGACTATTCCAAAAATAAAATTAAGAAAATAATTTTCTTTATGATATCATCAAAAAGAATAATACTCTCATAAAAATTAAACAAAAGAAGTGCAAAACATACTCCAAAAACTACATGGCATTTTGAAAGAAATAAACATGACTCAAATAAATGGCAAAACATTCTATGTTCACGAATCGGTAGACTTAATATTGTTAACATGGCAATATTCCTAAGTATATCTACAGATTTAATACAATCCTTTTCAAAATCCCAGCTAGATATTTTGCAGAAAATGACAAACTGAGCCTAAAATTCATATGGAAATTTAAGGGAGCTAGAATAGCTAAAACAATCTTGGAACAAAAAGATCAAAGATAAAGACCCATGCTTTCAGACTATAAAACTTAACTACAAAGGTAATCAGGATAGTATGATATTGGCATAAAGATAGACATACAGAACAATAGAACAGAATTGAGAATCCAGAATAAACCCTCACGTTTATGACCAGCTGATTTTTGATATTTATGCTAAGATCATTCAATGGGGGAAAGAATAGTTTTTTCAACCAATAGGCCTGGGACAACTGGATATATACCTGCAAAACAGTTAAGTTGGACTCTTACCTGATACCATATACACAAATTAAATGAAAATGGATCTAAAATTTAAGAGCTAAAACTAGACATCTCTAGTTTTATAGGCATAAATCTTTGTGATTTTAAATTAGGCAATGGTTTCTTAGCTATGACATCAAAAGCCCAACAACAAAACAAAACAAAATTTTGATTTCATCAACATTTAAAATTTTGTACTTCAGAGAACACTATTAAAAAAGTAAAAAACACAAACCACAGAATGGGAGAAAATATTTGCAAGTCATATATTTGCTAGAGGACTCATATCTAGAATATATGAAGAACTCTTATGAAGCAACAACAAAAAAAGACAAATAATCCATTTAAAATGGACAAAGAGTATGAATTCATATTTCTCCAAAAATATATACAATTGGTCAATAAACACATGAACAAGTTTTCAACATCTTTAGCCATTAGGAAATGCAAATAAAACACTCAATAAGGTATTACTTCACACCAACCAGGATGGCTATAATAAAGAAGGCAGATAACAACTGTTGATGAGGATGTGGAGAAATCATTATCCTCATTCACCGATGATAGGAATGTAAAATGGTGCAGCCTCTTTGGAAAGCAGTTCGCAATTTCCTCAGAAAGTTAAATATAGAGTTACCATATGACCAACAATTCTACTCTTAGATATACACCAAAAGAAATAAAAACATGTGCATGTAAAAACTTACACATGAATGTTCATAACAGCCAAAAAATAGAAACAATCTAAATATCTATGATGAATGTGTTAAGAAAATGTGGAATATCTATACAATGGAGTACTATTTGACAACAAAGAGAAATGGAGTACAGATACATGCTACAACACTGACAGACCTTGAAAACATTGGGCTAATTGAAAGAAACTGGTCACAAAAGACCACATGTTGCATGATTTCATTTATATGAAACATTGAGAACAGGTAAATGTATAGAGACAGAAAGTAGATAGCCTAGGGCTTACAAGGAGTGGAAACAATGAGGAGTAGAGTGATTGTGATTGTGGTGATAGTGTATGAGTATGTTAGTACACTAAAAACCATTGACATGTACACTTTAAATGGGTGAATTTTATAGCATATGAATTACATCTCAAGAAATCTGTTAAAACTAAAATTAATAGCTTACGTGGCAGGAAAACATTTTTAATTTGAGCGTACGTCCTATAAGAAGCAAGCATATTTAGATAAGATGTATTTAGTTGGGTAAGTGGCTAGATTCATAAAGACACCAAGAGCAGTTCAATTTGAAGCATTTTTTTGTTTGGGCAGAATAACCATTTGATGATCTAAAACAAAAAGTGGACCAGAAATCAAGCTAACCCATAATAGATTCCTAGGAAACTTACGCATTGCCATGCACACAACAGAAATAAAATTTATATATATATGTACACACAAACACATATACATATCTATATACATATATTTGTTATTCTATACATATATAGTATATATATATACTAGTATATATAGTATATATATGCATGTATATATAGTTATCACTATGTATACATACTGTTTTTTAATCTGAAGAATTCAAATATTTTGGGTTGGATATTTTCAGTTACTTAAAAAAATCTTTATCTCTATATATTGTATTGATCATGAAGAAAAAGTGAGATTCAATGTGTATGTTGTATGTGTCTATCTGTCATCTATCTATCTGAATAACTCACATAGTGAATGAGTTAATGATGTTCAATTTCTTATATTTTCAACCATGTTATTTTCTTTTACGTTTTAAAGCTCTGAACAGAGCATTTAAATAAAGCAGTAGAGTGAATGCAGGGACTTCTGGGTATAACCAGTACTGAGCGCTCCTAAAATGATCCAATTTCATCTTATCCTTCAATATTTCTTCTCCTCAGGGTAAGTTGGGTTTGTGCTATTGGAAAAATGTTAAATTATTGTTTTCATCCTCTAAAGAATATAACACCTGAGAGGAGACAAAACCATTTGTATTCAGAGCCATGGGCAAATGGGAAGTTCTGTCTTCCTGATTTTACAGTCCAGAAATATAACCAGGGAACAAAATAGGTTGATGAAAAAAAGAGAGTATAAGATTTATTGACTGCTAATATAAAAATTAGCAAATGTCCAATGTGGATAGCTGGCTTCAAAATTACCCTAGAATCATTGGTACTTAACTGTGGACATGCCTATGCATCTACTCTATCTAAGCATTGGATATGCAGGTGAATGTACCTATAGCACCAACCTAGGTTCACTTTTAGATGCTCAAATATGCCATACGGTTTCTTTCTTTCTGATTTTCCTCACTATGTCTGAATGCAAAATACTGGCATGAATGTAAATTAGCATATAGCTGGTAAAAAAGATGGAAGTGACAAAATTAACCAAACGTGTTCCCCACTGATTCTTACATTAAACATATAATGCAAAAATAGTACAAAAAAGGGATAAATCTTTGTGTATCTTTTGAAAGTGACAATCTGCTACTTTAAGTATTTTGAAAACCATTTTTAAAGGAAATGAAAATATTTATTTTAGTTGCTAGTGGGGATATTTTTGATTCATTAATATAAAAGGATAAGATAACCATTGTTTAAAATGGCATTTTTTACATGATTAGAGCTAATGGTTTTATATCCTCCTTTGGCTTTGTCCTTGAAAGAGCTGTTTAATGTGATATCTGTTTTGGTTAACATAGCAACCCCTAAATTTTGGTTCAGAGATCACCCAGTTTCTCATTCCATGAAGTCTAGCTGAGCCTCCACTTTAATTTCCAAAGTTTGCAAAAGTGCCTTAGGTCGAAGTCATTTTGTTTAGAGGTGAGAACATAACCAAGACTAAGCTTTAAGGATGAATTATATGACTTATGCAGGAGCTCTCAGCAAGAAGGCGTTCTTCTTGACTGTTGGTTGGAAATCAATTAGCTGTTATTATGTAAACTTAGAGAAGGATCCATCTGAGATTGAGGAGTAAAGCTGAGTTTGCCCAAGAAAAGGTAAGAAACTAGATCTCGATTATATTATTTTTATCCAGCCAATAACACAAACTAATAAACTCGCTGTTTGCTTACGACAGTTTTAGCCAGAATTTTTGTCATTTGCACCAAAATGAGCTCAATTTTAAATTCTTAAAAATATCCTGTTTGAATTACAGTCTACAAAGCCTAATTTTTTATATTTACATTCTTTTCTTTATCCTAATACAAAAGGTGGGTACATGTTTTTAGTAAGGCTTTACCAACTATGTGAGGCAGATGGAAGCAAGACCTGATGCCATTGGAAACAAGGATACTATTGCATTTTGGGCTTCCATCTTTAATTTATTCCCTTGTAGATTAGTAGGACATTGAATAGTCACAATCTTTAGGCATCCACAAAGCTCTTAGAAAAAGAATAAGAGGAACAAATAAAATTTTAGGCCTATATTTTGACTTATGGGTGATGTCTTACTCAGGCCCGTATTTCATGAATCATTTACATAATAAGTTATTCATTCTGGAAAAAATAGTCATAATCAAAGAATAAAGTTCCCAGTGATCTCTGTTAAGCTTTGCCCACCCAGTACTCAGATCACTCTAGATAGGAATCCATATACATCCACAGGCCCCTGACTCAATGGTGAGGGGAGTCTAGTATTAAACACTTCCCTGATTAGACTATGGCAGTGATTATCCTCCATGTCCTGTATTGGATCTGATATTGAAGCTCACTCTTAACACATTCTTCTGCCTTTTTCTTATCCTGCTAATATTTATCATGTGTCCTGATTCTTGTGTGCGAGATGGTCACTCAGGCTAACTTTGGCTGAAAGTCTGACAATTTCATTCCTATCTTCTACCTGTCTCTCCTTTCTCTGATTACGTTTTGGTATAGTTAGATCAGACTTTCAAACATTCAAAGGGGTCATATCCAATTCCCATTTCAGTCAAATATATATATTTCTCTGATCCTCTCGGAGGACTAGGCTTCCGCCTTGCTCGTTCTCACTTTCCTTCTAGGAAATAAAAGCCATCTCAAAGACTTGATATCTGCTTGCCTTTTGCTACAAATACAGACTACTCTAGTTTCCCTATTACGAAGCTTCACGCACATATGGGAAACAGTTTCTGCTGCAGACTTTTAGCCTAAATTTTGAGCGCTTTCTCTTGTGACACCTGCATCCAGTCTCCTGTCAAATCTTCACTGTCCAAGGGGCCTTCCACTAGTGGGCGTGCTCTTATCAGCGTCCAGCTCTTACTTCCTGACCCTGTATCGACAATGCATTCTGATTTATCACATCAATTATTTCCCCTTGGTTTTCAATTCTCTTTGCCTAGATGCCCAAAGGAACAGCAAAGGGTTTTCCAAGCTAGTAGATAAATTATGATTAAATTTTTATTGTGTAGAATATTATAAAGATATGAGATTAAAAAAAAGATTTTTTTTTGGAAATTACCATTTCAGCGTTCGGAAGTTTAGGGTCAGAGAACATCTCAAACTTAAAAAAGTAAGTTATTTGTTTACTCTTCTTGGTCTCGCTTTTTAAAAATTGAGTTATAATGGACATACAATATTATGTTAGTTTCAGGTGAACAATATAACGTTTCAATATATGTATATATTGTGAGATGATCACAATACTTCTAGTTAACAACCATCACCATGTTGTTACAAATTTCTTTTTTTTTTGGTGACGAGAAATTTTAAGGCCTATATCTCTAAGCAACTTTCAAACATACAATACAGTATTATTAACTATACTCACCATGCTGTACATTACACCTTTATGATTTATTTATTTTATAATTAGAAGTTTGTAACTTTTGACTACTTCATCCTTTCACCCACCTCCCGTCCTCTACCCTCTGGCATCCACAAATTTGTTCTCTGTGCCAATGAGTTCATTTATTTATTTATTTTTTGACTTCACATATAAATGATATCACACAATATTTGCCTTTCTCTGTCTGACTTATTTCACTTAGCATAATGCCCTCAAGTTCCATTCATGTTGTTGTAAATGGCAAGATATCTTTCTTTTTTATGGCTGAATGATATGCCATTCATTTTCTTTATTCATTCATCCATAAACTTAGGCTGCTTCCATGTCTTGGCTATTGTAAATAACGCTACAATGAACATAGGAGTGCAGATATCTTTTCAAGTTAATGTTTTGTTTTCTTCAAATAAATTACCTGAAGTGAGATGCTGGACTATACGGTAGTTATCTTAATAACTTCTTGAGGAACTTCCATATTATTTTCCATAGAGACTGCACCGATTTACATTCACACCAACAATGCACAAGGATTCCTTTTTCTCCACATCCTCGCCAACACTTGTTACTTCTTGTCTTTTTGATAGTAGACATTCTAGATGGTGTGAAGTGATACCTAATTGTGCTTTTGATTTCCCTGATAATTAGTTATATGTAGCACCTTTTCATGTGCCTGTTGGTCATCTGTATGTCTTTTTTTTGGAAAAATGTCTATTCAGATCCTCTGTCCTTTTTAAAATCAGATTTATGTAAGTTCTTTATGTAATTTGATTATCAGATATATGATTTACCAATATTTTCTCTCATTCAGTCAGTTGCCTTTTTATTTGTTAATGGTTTCTTTGGCCATGCAGAAGCTTTTTAGTTTGATGTGTCCCACTTGCTTTTTAAATTAAATACATAAACTCATGTAATAGCTAGTAATTCCAAGTAATAACATTTTTGTTCTTAATTTAGTTGACTATTGTTATTTGGTATGTATTGGTGAGGAAAATTAAACCAATACTAATCACAGGGAAGCACTCCCAGAACTCATGTGACCCAACAATTATAAACAATACCATCAACTATGCCATCAATTATGATTATTATATTTCAGATTTTGTGTTAGCTTGACCTTTGTGGAAATAGCAATTTCTTGGATCTGATTTGAAAGTGAAAAATTACCTCCTATTGACTTTCCCGAACTTATAAATATTTGTTGTTATTTTCTACCTGTCCTCCCTTTTTCTAATTAAGTGGTGATATAGTTTGATAAGACAGTCAAAAACTCAAAGCAGTATACAGAGGCCTTTCACACTGTTGTTAATCTGGGAGATTATAACACCAACATGGGGAGATTAAGAGTAAAGAGCGGAAATTGTAATAAGTAGAGCCATCTGAGGCCTGAAAAGATGCTTCAGTGATGATGGGTAGAAAGAAATGTGATGTGAGACAAAAAAATGAAACCAAGTAGATAAAAGACTGAGGATGTGGATTAGGGCATTTGGCGAACGTAAGGAAACTAAGCCCCTGGTTGGGACAACACTCCCAAGGAGGGCATTGAAAGGCTCTGATGTGAACACCTCTTCCACCTCTTCCTTTATTTCTTTTTAACCTTTTCTTTAAAATAAAAACATTTTGATTTCTCTTACTTCTGCAGATGCTATTTTGTTATATCTTGAAGACATTTGAATCAAGTTAGAAGACCGACTTTCGACTTTAAGTAATGAAGTACAAACATGTAGAAAATGTTAGTTATGTGCCTTATGGCAATCCTAGAAATATGCTTTCAAATTTATCCCCAGATATAAGCTGATTCTGCATCAAAATCTATAAACCAGAAGAAAAGTAGATTTAGATAAAAAATAAATTATTTTGCAATAACTTCTGTTTGGCTGTTTTCAACTTTTTAAAAATTGGAAAATAATTCTTATATTTTGACACAGATGGAATTGATGTAGATAAATGGGAACTATTGCAAGATAAGAAAGTGGTATCCATTAATTGTGATAGAAAAACTATACTCATTTGTTGTCTTGGGATCTTACAGTCACTTTTCATGTGAAGAATTAATTGAAGGCATTAAACATTTTAATTTGAATCAAAATGAGCACTTCTTTGCTCACCCGTGAGTAGGAATGCCCTCAATGACATGACTAGAAATCGTGTTCCATATGAAGAAGTGAACTGGCTTTTCTCCTACATACAAATTGGTTAAGCAATTGAAAACATTTCACTGCTTATTTTGTGCATTAAGGCATAGGTTAGGCAAAAGTTCACTAAAGCTGTTGATTCATCTGCATATAAAATCTCCAGTGCCATCCAGGAGAGAGTGCTAAATGTCCCATAGCATTGCAAATTTGCCTAATAGAGGAGAGAGTGCATTAATTTACCATTAACTTGCGAAACCTCATTGCAATATTTTCCCTTTTTATACACTTTAAAAGTCAGTTGAAATACGAACTGCTAGAATTTTACACAAAGAAAAATATAACTGGATTTGGCTTTTTGAATATTATCATAGAATGCCAGAGTGTTATAGTCTGCAAGTAGTAGAGGTCATTCATTGAAGATAGATAAGAGGTCCCAGATGGTAAGTAAAACACTTTCTAATCAATTTTTATTTATACCTACTGTAAAAATGGTGCCTTAGTAAGCAAAGAGTACAAAGCACTGTTGGGCGGCATCTGATATTTTGTGTGGCACCTACAATAACTAAAAGCTCTAAAAAGAAACTGGAGGAAGTTGAGAAATTGGAAATAAGCATGTTGCTACCTGCCTGCCATCCTGAGAATTTCAATCAGGCTGTGTTATAAATATTAAGAAAGGATTCTTGTAATGAATATAGAAATGACTTAGACTAGAATGGTGAGTTTACATAAGGGAGATATTTTAACATAATTCATATAAACATAATTTTCATCAAAGCCATGGCTGTGTGAGGGCATAGGTTTTATAGTTTCCTTATGTTCTGCACATGAGTTTAAACATTGTTTAAAACAAACAAAACTGTTCCTTCCAGAAAATGTGTTAAAACAAATGGCCAACCATTGGAAATGTCTTCATTCTTTGTACTGAACAATAAATGCAATTATTTCATAACTGAATTTTTTCCATAAATTTTGAAGCTGCAACTTTCCAAAGTTGACTAAAGAGCTATAAGAAGAAAAAACGGTTCGATTTTATTCATTCTTCAAACTTCTCTACTTTTTGTATTCTGTCTACTGGATTTTATGATGTTTGTTTTTTAATATTACAGATATTATCTTAAAAATTTTGAAATGTGCCACCAAACGAATGTATTATTTTCTATAATTTAAGCTAGCTGACATGAAGAAACATTTTTGAGCCCTGCAGGTAGAATTCTTTAAAAAGAGATTTATCCCTTCTAAATAGCATCATCTCTGTTCAGCTACTTTTCAGTTGTTTTTCAGCAGGAATTGTTCCATAGGTAGCTATAGATTTGATGTGTACATGGGAGGAGGTGAGTTCAGGATCTTTTTATGCTGCCATCCTGGACTACTCTTTATAGATGCTTTTAAAACAAATGGTTCTCTTTTACCACCCGTTAACCCTCCTCTGAGCATCCAGGTTCAGGAGCTATTTTCAATGAAAATTCTATTAGCTGTAAATCATTGGTATCATTAATTAGATAATATCTCTCTAATGGCTAAACAGGATTTCTCAGAGTAAATTGGGATGATTTTCAAGGATATAAGGAAGGATAAAGTGACTGATATTCTTAGATAAACCACAGTTCCCTTATAGTATTCTGGACTTAATGAACACAAGTGACAATCTGGCCTTAGCATGGCTACTGCTAATGATGCAGATGGTCAAGAAGCCAAGGCAATAGGATTTGGCCAGGAAGTGTCCAGCTTCCTTTAAAGAACCAAATCTGCCACTGACTTACGGGCTTCCGTTCCAGTGCTCACTGAGACACATTCATTTTTCTTCAAAATGGTATCAGTCATAGGAAGCTAAAAAGAACCTTTTCCATGCTGATTGGGCAGCATTTCGTTTCTGCTCCAGAGAAATAGATAAGTATGTGAGCACACTCACACCTCCTTTCTGAGAAGTCTTTCCTTTCAGACATTCCCACTGTCCATCTCTATGGAGGTAGGAAGAGCCCTGCTCACATACCTGGCAACCTGCATCCTGAGTGGTGTGTGATTCACATCTGTTAACACAGCACACTGAGGCAATGTTTTATTTAAAAGAAACAGTCAAAAGATGATGCTTTTTTCCTTTTTTAAATTCATATGTCTGTAAAGCCTATAATTAGACTACACAAGTAGACATTCTCTGTATGTCCCTGCTCCACATTTTATAACATTATGTCTTAATATTTTACTGAAAAACAATTTATGAAAATGCCATGTCTTGCATTTTAATTAAAATTGCTGTTGACAATATCATTTTTACTTTTGTTCCCAGTGACTAATGCTGCTCAGAAACAAAAGAGGGAAAGGCGAAAAAATTTGTTTCTCACGTCGCATTGGTATGTTTTCCATTGTTAGATAACGGCATATTTTCCTCTTTCCCTTGATTACTAAGATACTTGAGAAAATTTTATGTTCACTTGTTACTCTTTTCTTCAACTACAGTGTGTGGCTTAAAGTGGATGCCCAATGAATGTTGTCTTTAATTTTTTATTGTGTGCGACTTGACTTTGTTTTGCAATGAATAGGTTTTCTTCTACAATTTTGTTCCATTGTTTTCGACAGTTTTGATGATTAAATTAAAATGTGCCAGGGCACGTGGGGGCTTTCGGTTGGGATGGAAGTGTCCTGTATCTTGATAATGGTAGTTACATGGGTGTATGCATTTGTCAAAATTCATGAAGCTGTACCCCTTTAAGAATAGGTGTTGTTTACAGTATCTAAATTACACCTCAGTAAAGGTGATTTTTAAAAAGAAGTGTACAGAGTAAAGATTCATATATTGACTGCAGTTCCCCTTAGCATGCTAAAATATCGATATTATCTTTACATAAAAGAAACACATTGTTTCAAAATACAATAACAAGCATCCTTGAGAAATCTTAAGGATTTGCTGTGTTTAGATAGAACAAGAAACTAAGTCTTGTGGAACAGAGGTAAGTCTCAGATAAAAAATTAACTCAGAATGCAACCTTGGGAAATATTTCCTCTTTTTCAAAATTAGACTCAATTGCTACTTTCTCATTAAAACGGCAATGTGATTTTATGTTTCTACAAGAATCCTATAGTCAGTGTAGAGTAGATATACATTTACATATGCATTTTTCTACTGGATTAACAAAAGTTTAAATGGACAGTTTACGTAATCTCACAATATTTTTATATGTCCACACTTATTAAAATGCAATATCCATCATTCCATAGTATATAGACTGTTTTAGCAGCCATACCAAACATGGCGGATCTCCAATTATGTTATTGGAAACCTGTAAAATGCATTCTTTCAAGTCTAGGACTATGGTCCAGAGTCAGGATTCTGGATGTGAAGTGTCAGAATTTCCTACTGTATATATGACATCTGCTAATAGAGTAGACCTTAATAGTTCAAAAGAAGGTCTACAAAAGAAGAAAAATGAGGTAAATATGTGAGGTGAGAAATATGATTGTGGTAAATATTTCACAATGTATACAAATTTTAAATCATCATGTTGTATACTTTGAATATATAAACTTTAATTTGTCAATTATATCTCAATAAAGCTGGAAACAAAAACAATTTGGGATTGCAGCTTGAACGGTTCCGGGTCATGTCTCCCACAGGACCCTCAGACTAAGCCAAGAACAAGTGATGCATTTACTACCGGTGAGTCATCCATCATCAAGAGAAGACTAAAGAGAATGATAAACATGGCAAACAGAATATATATCTCACAAGAGAATTAAACACTTTCTAAAAATGTTTAGGAACAAAAGCTATAGCTAAATCAAACCAGTTACAAATGATAACATAAAATGATAATGGAGATAGCAACAAAATGATAAATAATTTAAGCAAGAAAATGAGCAAACATATTGCAGTTCACTTTGAGTCTGGGTAAGAGAGGAGGAAAGAAAGAAAAGTGCTGTGTCACGGAATGCAAAGAGCATCTCAAAGTCAACGCAGCAGCCACAGCATCAAATGTTACAGAGACGCAGGAGAATAAGACATACAAAAGTACGAACACACACACACTTATGACATCCCTCCTCACCCTGCCAAGAGTCTTATACTTTGTGCGTTTGAAAGAAAGCAAAATATTAGTGAAACAGAAGTCAAATTGTAAAGGTATTTGTAGGTGAAGAAGTGGGGGCAGGGAGTAGTCGGCACTTTTGAGAAATGTGATGGTATAATATTAACTAGACAGGGTAAGTCTTAAAGGAATCTTTGTAGGGTGTGCAGACTGGAGCAGTTCTGTAATCTATTGAAGGAAACAGCAGACAGGGGAGATTGAGGATGTGAAGGTATCATTTGGAAAAATAAGAAAATAAATAAAAATTAAAGAAAAACGGAGGCTAAGGGTTAATTTATTCACTGTCATGTGTCAGACTGGAGGACATTGTCAGTGGGGGCAATTCTTGGGATTGGTCTTTGGCTCAGGAAAGTGTGGAATGTTCATTAATGAGTAGAATGGAGACACAGAGATTTAAATTTGGGAAGAAAGGATGGAGGGAAGGATATATGTTTACATGTACATATTTATCTTAGTATGTTTGGGAGCCAGGAATAAAAGAGGCAGAAAGCTGGGACATAGATAAGGACATGCTAAATATGTGGCACTAGTGAGTAGGCTGAGTTATGTAACTAAAGGATTATCAGTCTTTAATACGTAGGACTGTTAGTGTGATGCCGTAAGGTTGCAAAATGGTAAAACAGGCAGAGTAATAGCATGATTGCTGGAAAGTCTACATTAATATTAATAGCCAACACTTCTTGAGCATTACTGTGTGGCAGACTGTCTTCTAAATAAACTGCATGATTGAACTCATTTATTATTCATATGAGATAGGAACTATTAATATCTCCAATTTTTTTCAGAGGCACACAGAATTTAAGTAACTTGGCCAAGATTTCACAGCTCGTAAATGGTGAAGCCAGGCATAGAACCCAGACTTCTCACTCTAGAGAATGTGCTTCCAACCACATCACTTGTACTGCTTCCCACAGTAATGAGTTTAATGAGCTCCTAAAGGACAGAGTTCTACTTTCTTAGGTAGCTCTCTCAGGATGATTTCACACCTGCAAAGGAGCAGATGCTCCTCGGAGGTTCGGATAAAGTTGGTCACCCTCTTTTCATTGTCCAGAGCAAGCCCTACGTTTTCTGCAAGGTAGTAAGGCTCATTCATGTTTCTGTCTGCCTCCAGGTGCCCATTTTAACATTTTCTGCCTCACTTAAGCCTGGGATGGGGTTAGTCCATTCATTTTTTGTGTGTGTGTGTGAACATTCAATTACTTCCCATAATGTTTTAAGATTAGAAAGTTCATTGTAGATAATGGAAGTCACTTCTGTTATCTATTGGTGTAAAGACTACTTCAAAATTTAGTGTCATGAAAGGACAACCATTTATTATTTCTTATGCTTATAAAATCTTGGAAATGATTAGTTTTTCTTAAAAATATAGGTAATAGTAGTTGTTTCTATTCATTATCATCATCATCATCAGCAGCAACTGCATAATATAAACAATATACAACCAGACCTTGGAGAACCTGTACCTTTTCTCTTACTGGGCCCCAACACCCTAGAGTCAGGAAGGTGAAATGTGGAGAGTCTCACTGACTGGTCTTCCTAGGTGACTCCATGAATATTTCAATGAATTCAATCAGCATGGTGTCGTAAAAAGAGCTTTGGGCACAATATAAAAAGATTTGGGGCCCACTCTTGGTTCCATGATTTGGTAGCTGTGCTAACTTGGGCAAATGACTGTCACTTAAATTCTCTGAGTCAATTTTTTAATATAGTCAGTGGGGTGAATACTCATCTCACTAGCTTGTTACAGTGTTGCTGTGACAACAGATTAATGATATGTGTGGGATGCTTTGAAAAGTGCAAAGCACTAGACCAACAATAGCTATTATGTATTGGAATCTTTCACACTGTGGTCCGGTTTGAAATGCTTTACGTGCATTATTTTCTTTATGAGGTTGGTGGCATTATTATTCTTATTTTGCCATCGGGGCCCCTGAGGCGAAGAGAGGGTCAGTAACTTGCCCAAAGCCAGGCTGATCATAAGTGACAGAGTGAGGAACCAATGAGAGAAGTGCTCACTCCTGACGGGGTGGGTCCTAGGAACTTCTGTGTAACTCCATAAGAGGCCGCTGTGAGAGCACAGAATGATTCGATGGAGTAAGGGGTGGGTGGTGGAAGGTGGAGGGGAGGGGGAAGCTGGCGGTGGGGGGAGTTCTGCGCCAGGCTGACAGCAGGAGCTGAAAGCAGTCTTGTTTGTTTATAGGCTCCTCTTCCCTCTGAGGCATTAGATGTGGCAGAAGAAGCCTATTTTGCCTCAGGCTTTCTCTCAAGAGGCCTCTCACAGTTCTTCAGTGAATTCTAACCAAAGGCCGAAACCCAATTTTTTTTCCCTCAAGAGCTCAGGGCTCTCGATAAAGGCTTTTAAATCTCTTTTGGTTTTAAACAGAGAAACTGGCTTGGTCTTCAGTGATTTTATTTACTTTTTTAGAATTTATATTATATTAGCTCTTTCATCCCATTTTTCATTCTGTGAAACAAGAAAGAAGAGAAAATGTGAAAATAATAATCTCGAGGAAAGGAGGAAAGCCCAGCCCTGCATGCTCACCTTCCAGGGTCAGAGTCAGATGCATTAGCTGAGCATTTAGTCAATTTTCTGCTCTCCTTGCTGGGAGTTATAATCCCTAGGACTTTGAAGAATGCAGACAATTTATGAATGATGTAGTAAAATCAGATGTTGAAAGTGTAGGAAAAAAATTCACTCCCAGAATACATGTGCCCAGCTCCACAGGTGGCTTGACTTGGAAAAAATACTGCTTTGTGAAAACCTGTTCGCTTACCAGCTCTCTAAATGAAACCCATAAAGTAGACTGTGGCTTTGATTCTTCCTAACTTTCCCAAGTGCTTATAACTTGGATTGAAAACAAAATCACTGATGAAGAAAGAGGTATGATTATTTGTTATTCATTTAACAAACATTTCTTGGGTTCATACTTTAAGGAGCCGTGTGCTACACGGCAAAAGAAAGATGTGATGGCAACTTTCAAGGAATTTCTAAAAGGGAGACTGTCAGATGAACAAAAGAGGGACTAACTCACAGAAGTCCATCGCTTTGGGAAGGAGATCTGCCCAGCTGGGGCCATGTAGCAAAGGTTGTCCCAAGAAGGAGTGCCTGTATACAAGCCATGATGGAGAAAGGGAAGGGCTATTTTCCCATATTCCCAGCTAAAGTTATCTTCTGTAAAGGACTACTAGTATATACAAGCCAGTATTTAACTGTGGGAGAGGGTCCCAGTAAGTAGAGAAGATGTGCCAGGTCATAAAAGTGAAAATCAATGGGAGCAGAACCAATGTGGATGATGAATCACAATATATGTATGGTGGGTACTTAGAGTAAAATACAAGGTAGAATTTAGTGTATAACTTTGTGCCTTTCTCTTAAAGGCTGGCTGTGCCTGGCCTTGGGGTACTCTATTTTAGAATGGCTCCTTTAAAACCAAGGACTCCCAGTATTCTCATTTTAGAGATGTAGTCTAGGAACAAGTTAGTCGTCTGAACCAACCTACTCTGAGAGCAGTAGTAGAGGAACAATAATCTGGAAATTCCCAAGAGAAGGAAGGAGCATACAAACTTTTCTATGTGGTCCTGTGACCTGGGATGAATAAGAAGAGTGTTCTCTATTGGAGCGATTGTGCAGGAAAGTGCCCACCAAAATAAGGAGAAGGAAGAGGCTCGGTAAAAAGTCTTTAAGTTTTTAAAATGCCCTCTGCACTTGTTCATTTCTAGCAGAGCTATAGTTCCTGGCTAACTTTAAATGGCGAGAAAAGGCCGCCACTGATGCAAATGAGAAGAGCCTTGTGTTCAGGGACATCCCTGGAATCTACATGGATACTTTGCAGGCTTCCACTATCAGTCCAAGGGATCTCCCAATCTTCAGCATGAAATCTACTAGATGTGACATTAGATTGAAGAAGGTATAGTTGTTTTTAGGGGCAAAGATTCACGTCAACCTTGAACTGTTCACTGCTCTTCATTTGGAGGACAGAGGTGCCTTTTATAACACAGCATGCAAGGAAAGGATGATAATAGCTTTTAGTTAGATGCTGTGATTGGAGTCTCACAAAACGTGGTGGTAGTAGGGTAGGCTTAAACCAGTGGCATAGATTTAGAAATGTAATTCTACTCTTCTTATCTTCTTCATGAAGAATGCGGGGGTGAGAAGATTTCCCCATGTAAAGTCAAAATTCCATTTTCTTTTCCTTCCTTCCTTCCTTCCTTCCTTCCTTCCTTCTTCATCCTTCTTCCTTCCTTCCTTTCTTCAGCTTCAGCTTCTATTTCTTCAGCTTCCTTCAGCCCTTCCTTCATCAACTTCTTTTCTTTCTTTCTTTCTTTCTTTTCTTTTTCTTTCTTTCTTTTATTTCTCTCTCTCTCTGTCTCTCTTTCTTCCTCCACTTCTCCTCTCACACCTCCCTCCCTTCCTTTCTTGTGATATTATTTTGAGAAACACATTGAAAACTGTTACAGGTTAATGCAATTAAGCTACAAAAATTGTTATTTAAACATTTTTGAAAAATCGAATTGTTTAGCAATAGATGTATTTTGTTTTCCATATTAATTATTTTTAAATTTTTTACAGTTTTATATGATCTCTATCTCTAATTTCTAAGTATCCACTAGTTTGGGGACACATTCAGTTGATTTTAGGAATATAAATTGTCTCTATTAGAAGTGACATGCAATGGAATTTAGAGTTTATTTAAACAGATATTTATAAATGTCTGTGGTCTTGTTGACTAATTGAAAACATAGAGTTTGTTATCCAAAAAAAAAGATTTTAAATGTGATGTGAATCTGTAAAAAGGTAATGAGGTTAAAGATGTGTGTGTGTTGTGTGTTTAGTTGCACAGTTTGTAGTTAGGCTTTGGAGATTTCTTTAGGAAAGAGACACCCAAAGTTGGAGACTTCAGCTAAAAGTACACATTTTGCTGCCTGAATCACTGATAAGTGACAAGGGGAGAAGTCAAGTTAGCTGGTACAATTTTACTTCATTTTATTTCTTTGATGTATAATTGTTCTTTAGTGGTTGGACTCATTTAAAGTTCTCATTTTTCTATATGTAATACATTTCAATAGAAATTTTAAAAGAACAAAATAAATACTGTTATTGCACTGTTATCTTCCTTCTAAGCTTGGTTATTCATAAACATTTAGAACGAATTGCTTTTCAGAAAGATGATTGATTGGCTGACCCCATTTTGAATAACACGAGACCATCTATTTCATAGAAAAAGATAGCTCCATCTTCTGTTTGGAAGCAACCCAACTCTTAGAACCCAGGCATCTTTAGTGTTCAAATAATCAAAGTTAAATTCTTTTCAGAACCCTGACTTGATAGACCTTTCAGCATGTATTTTGATTAACTGTCTGGCTGATTGATTGATGGGCCTTTCCTCATTGGGCTGAATTGATTGTGAAGGTGTCTGCAATAAAAGGGCCATGCTATGTATATTGTGAATAAATTCAGCTGTTAGTTTTTTATACGTAGTTTGTAGCAGACTATAGATCAGTAGGCTTTGGAACTTCAAGGCTGTGCTTTCGCTTCTTTAATTCTTTTGATAATATATTTTATATATCTAATTATGATACAAGGTTTAGGTTTCTGAAAAAAACAATGTTTTAAAATACATTATTTAACTGTATCATCAATATTTTATATTGATGTTATATTCAATGGCTTAACTATTTATGCAAATATATAATAACAATAATTCCCTAGTCCTGGCTTGTCCAAAAACCCTTCTGGAAGAATAGAGGGAGAAACTCTATTTTAAATTTATTTTAAATTTTCTAACTAAATTTTCCCTAGACTCTGAAAGTAGACTGCTGAATTTAAATTCTGATTTCATATTTTGTCACCATAGGACCTGGAGTTAGTTTACATTAAGTGCCCTGTGCCTTGTTTCTTCTCTATAACTAGGGTCAATTATCTTTTATACCATTATGAAGATTGCATGAGTTATTAGATATCTAGCACATAGTAAGTTATTTTTATTACTTTCTATTATTCCCGATTACCCAAGCCTAGGGAATTATGATTCACATCTATGCATTTCTAGGTGAGAGGAGATGTTGGCAAAATATTATTAGAATTCCAGAAGGCCTGTTTTTCTTTCTGAATTTCTATAAGAGCCACTGTAATTATATCGCAAAATTCAGACATTTAATCAATTTCTGCTAAACAGACAGTTGTTAAGCATCTACCAAATGTCACATTTTGTATTACCCTTTAGGGATACAAAGACAATATAAAAACTCTCTTTAAATCTCAATCGAATAAGAAAGTTCTGAAGCATTTGAATATATGTGATTTGCTTGTGCCTAGAGGTGTATATGGAGGCCTAGGTAACCAAATCAGTGTAGGGTACAGTCAGGATAATCAATGTGAACGGAAGCTGTGTAATCACATCTTTCAAAGGCCCCACAGAGCATTATTAAAGAGAGAAATTTTATAATAGAATTTTAATGATATTCAAAGAGGAAGCAAAAGTTACAGTGCCCTCTGCCTCCAACACTCTGCAAGCTTGAGGATCATGAGATTGCCCTAGGCCTACTCAGACACAGGCATGTTTGTGGATGACATGGTCTCACAAATTGGCTTAAAGATGAAAGTACTCAGCTCCATCAGGGAATGGGAAGTTGTAGAATAAGTTACCTATATAAGTTGCATTGGTGTTTAAGTATTCATGCTGCCCAGAAAATAACTAGAGGAAAGCTTTAACTAAAGACTAAAATTATACACAAAAAGACAGAGTTAACATAAACACTTAGAAAGATACTTAAACAAATGTTTAATCTGTTAGATCTTTGTCCATTGATTTCGTTGGTTGAAATAAACTGAATCAGCAATGAAGGACTCTGTGCCCTTAGAGGACAGTAGGTGGCTTTTAAGACAGGCAGACAAGGATGGGGAGATGGGGTGACGTGATGGGATGTTGAATTCTTACCTGTAATTCTATATATGTAAGCTTAGGTGAGATATTAATTTTTTTTTATTCCTCATATACATAAACCAAAAGATGGTTTTGAGGGTTAGTATTAATGTGTATAGAACACTTGGCAAGGTGTCTGTGTGCCTGGCATTTTAATAGAATCTCAATAAAAAACAATTATTTCTGTTTACTTAAACCACGGAGAGGAGTATACCTAATATTGGACTAGGGAGATTCTGCTCTATGCCTGCCTTTTTTGGGAAGTACTCTGTGACCTTCCATTCTGGGTTAGACGGCCCTGATTGCTTACATGTTTTCTCCACAAGAATATGAATTCTTTTAGAGTAGGAACTGAGCCTTTGTCTCTTCTTATTCAATACCTAGTACAGAGTCTGCTTCTTGGAAGTCATTCAATCAATTTTAAGTGATCAGTTTCATTCTACTTACCAACTTTGTTGATCACAGAAGGTTCCCGATAATATCAAACATGATTCTGCAGAGAAAAAAAATCTCCAACCAATATAATTTCTTTCCTGTAATGGGCAGAAACAATAGATGGAATTTATCTTGATTTAAGCAATGTTTTTCTATTTTACTTTATAACACTATACCTTTAACTTTTCTGGAAAATCACTTGCTTAATGGTTATGTTGCAAAAGATTATTCTAAACTAATCTAATGTTTATCTTGTATAATCCTGTAATTGATAGGTCCTGAGTGAAACCCATCGAAGAAAGAGGTTTCTTTCAGGCACTATTTTTAGTACAGTGGACCGTTAAATATTACATAATTCATTCTCCTGGCTATAGTAAAACAACCATGAAAGCCAGCTGTCTTTCCTCCTTCAAATATTTATAACTGATAGAGACTATTTAATGCAGTTAAAATGCCAATTAACATGGAAAGCCACACAAAAGTTATGATTAGTAATTTAAATGATCTTGAAAATTGAATAAATTTTCGGAACTAAAAGGGACAAAGCCCCACAGATCAATGTGTCTTTCTCCATAAAAATCAATCAAAATTACAAGAAAAAAATTGTATTTTTTTTACTCAGCTAAGAAATATGGAGTTGCTAAACTTTTTAAATTCCATAAGATCATGGATCATTTATTTTACTGTCCTTTAGTTCCTACAGGACGACAGAACACTTACCAGGACCCCTTAGGAGTGACAGTGACATACACTGAGGATATTGACTACTGGAGGCTGTAAATAGCAGAGGGGCCTTTTCACTGGAGCCCCCAAATTTTACATCTTTAGTTACTTCCTTATTTTCAGATTCTTGGCAAAGTACGAATAAATAAATGCTGGTTATGTAATGGGCGTGTCTGTAGGATATTGCACTTGCACAGCAAATCTAGTCATTTTTCTTTACTATATTTTCTAAATAATGACATTTAATCAAGAGGATTGTGCTTACTAAAATAAATTATTTTAAAACGTTGTTTTAGGGTCTTCTTTGTTATAAAAAGAAAAAAAAATATCACCATGAAGAAAAAAGTAATAACTACTAAGAAGATGTTTTAAAGTGTAAGAACTATCATAGTCCCTATTTCCAAGAAACGTTTGACACTTCTTCCTCCATGAAATGCTTTCACGGTTTCCTTTCTACCTCACTGGCCACTTAGTTTTCCTCTTGACATTTGAACTCTAAATGGAGCTCCTCTTGGGCACAATGCTCTTTCGTCTTCTCAGCTCTGCCCATATAGCACTTTTCCAAGTGATCCCAGCCAGCCCCACGCCTTTAATTGCATCAATAGAGTAATGATTCCTAAATATATGTTTGTAATCTTGATCTCCTTGCTGTTTCAGACTCCTATGTTCTTTAGACTAATAGGCGTTCCAACTTTATTATGTCCAAAACAGAGCTCCTGGTTCCTCCCTCAAACTAGCACTCTTCAGTTTTCTTCATCTTGGTAAAAATCTCCAAAGGTCGTCCCATACATAAGGCTAGAAATTTGGAAATCTTCCTATTTTTTTTTTTCCTGACATCTGACTTCTAATCCATCAAGAAATCCTGTGTATTCTAAATGGACATTTCTCCCCAGTAGCTGCATCAAATTTCGCCTTAATACTGCAAAATCCCAGACTGTTTTCTCCGCTTTCATTTCTATTCTCCCCACATTGCCCACCCAAAGAGACTTGTTTAAAGTTTAAGTCAAACTCCCTATTCAAAATCATCCAAAGGCTCTTCTTGGAATAACAGCCAAATCCAAGGTCCCACATGAGCTGACCTTTGTCTTTCCCACTTGCCCATCTTCTATCCCATTCTTTCCTCCTTATTCAATCACTTTCATTTATGCTGGCCTTCTTCATCAGAAGATTTTTTCTGCAAAGGGCAGACAGTAAATATTTTAGGGTTTTAAGCCATATAGTCTTTGTCACAACTCCTCCATTCTGCTGTTGTTGTACACAAACTGCTATAGGCAATATGTAAACAATTATGTGTGGCTGTGTTACAAAAAAACTTTATGTTTAGGAATTGAAATTGAACTTCATATAATTTTTACATGTCACAAAATGTATATTTTTGTATTTTTTTTTTAATCACTTAAAATGTAAAAATCATTCTTAACTCATGGTCTGTACAAAAACAGGCAGTGGGCTAAATTTGACCCACAGCACATAGTTGGCCAAACACTGTTCTTGATGATTTTTAGACAAAATAAGTTTGGTTCCATCTCAAAGCCTTTGTATTTGCTCTTCAAACTCCTGGACTTCTAGATGCTTCTCCCAGGTCTTTGCATGATTGCTCCTTCAAATCATCCATGTCTCTGCTCCTGTGTCATTTCCCCAGACAGGACAGGACTTTCCTGACAACTATTTCCTTCTCTCTTTTTGCATTCATCCTCTTTTATTTATTTTGTAGAAGTCAACTCCACTTTGAATTAAATTATTTACTGGTTTACATGCTTAATGGTCTGTCTTTCCTATGAAGTGTTGGCTCTATATTGGCAGGGATCTTGTCTTTGCTTCTACCCTTTTTCCGGCTCCCATTATAATTAGTTGGTCTTTAATTAATATTTGCTGAAAGGATGACTATATAATCAGAGTCATCGCTTTTGCCTAAGTGCATGGATTTTTATGGTTAAATGGACTAGGGTTCAAGTTTTAATTCTGTGATTTGTTGGCTTGGGGAATCTGTCCAGGTTATCTGAACTGTGTAAACATCAGTTTTTTTTTTTTTTAATTTATAATATATGGTTAACAAAAATAACATAGAGATTGGGTAAAAGGATAAAGCAGAAGATATGTGTAAAAAGCTTAGACCAGTGCATCTAATAAATCAGTAATAGAGTTTACGTGAACGTGAATTTGTGTCTCTTTCACAGGACTCTAAACTTTTAGGGTAGAAATTATATATTTCTTGTCTGCTAATATACTCCTGGTTTCTGGAACATGGAAGTAAATAAATATTATTGACATAATGAGTGAGTGAATGAATGAATGGTACAGAAAGTCAAACACTGTGAGTGTGGTAGGGCTTTTGATATGCAGTGGTAGTGTTAATCAAAGTAAACATCACATTTAGTCAAATAATCATAAAAATTTGATTGTTTTATACCACTGTATTCTAAAACACTGGGTTCTTGATGACCAATCATTAATTGACTTCTGAATGCTATTTGAAACCTGAGATTTGGGAACTTCAGTAGTTGGCAAGGCAGATCTTACAGAGTTCATGTTAGGATACAAAAACAGTTGTTTCTGCAGGAAGTTAGGAGACTCATAAGGATTTATTTATTAATCTGCAAAAAAGTGAGACAGTCTGGCATACCTACTGTCATCTTCTCAGGTTCTTGGAGGACACTTAGATTTAGTCTGTGAGGAAACTGCAAAGCTCTCTCCACGGAAAGCAGGGATTGGCAGAGCTGCAGTCTACAGAATCGACTTTCCATAGAGTGCTCATTTGGCTCAGGCCACATCTACAAGTACAATGGCTTCTGGAACTGCATTCCAAGGATGTTATACCTAAGAGTCCTCTTTGGGAGTTCTGACTCCCTCCATTTGCAGACTTAGACCAACTTCGATTTCCTATTTTATTTACTCTAAACTTGTCCTTTATTGCCAGTTTTTCCAGTTCACAATCCATGCAGTGCGATGTGATGTGATAAGATCAATAACTCTTTTCAAGTTTTCATATCAATCTGAAATCATCTTGTTTTATATCTTTTATAACTTTTACAAGAAAAACTTAGAAAGATGATGTTAATTTATCAAAATATATAAAACATGTATTTTAGTCTAATTAATATGATTTAAAATTAATCGTTTAAGGTATATCTTGAGGAAAATTTTGAATTAGTTATTTTTTCTGCACTTGATTTTCAGTAGATGTGGAACTGCACTGAACACACTCAGAAAAAAGAGGACCATTTTAAAATATGTTGTATTTAAAAAAAAATAAACCTACTACAACAGTAACAGAAACAAAAGGACATTACAAATTATGTAGGAGCTGGATAGTTGGTACTTTGGTGCAGTCAGACATTTACTCAGAGACATGCTATCTGAAGTTCAATGTGGTCTGCAGAATGTTCCATTTCACTAAAGGGATTTTGTCAACAAATACGTGTATGAGTAAACCTTAAATTAGAAAGAAAATTTATCTGTACATTTTAGTTTGATGCCTTTGCTTCAATCATTGGTAAATTGTTCTAATAACAGTTTGAAGTGGATCAATACAATTAATAATCAGGTATGGTTTCTTTGAAATTATGAGACATAGGTACTACGTGTATGTACATTTTATATATATGAATAAGTACTATATATTTTTCATTTATTTGTATTTATATTTGTATCTATGCACATATACATGTATATGTATGTAAGTTTCATAAAGATACTTTTATTTCAAATAACAGAAAAAATTCTAAAACAGCTTAACTAGAATTTATTATCATATAGAACTTAAAGTTTGGAAGGGAACAGTTTTAGGGCTGGTTAGTTTAACTGCTCAGCAACGTTACCGAAGTCTTAGCCATCCTCAGAAATTTAGCTTTAACTTTGAGCTTGTTCCCTCATGGCTGTGATCTGGCTTCCACAGCTCTAGCCTTTATGGTTCCTTAAGAATCTTATTCAAGGGCAGAAAAAAATAATTGTTGTCAAGCATGTTTTTTTCCTAAATCAAAGTGCTCCTCAGAATGATTTCTTTTAATAGAAAAGGATTTATGTAATTTATCTAAAAATTAGGTATTCTCAAGGGCAATAGAATTGCCAAGATCAGCTTGATCAGGCTGAGGATGGAGTATCTTTCTTCAGGGCATGGCCAAATCGAGAATAGAAGGGGTCATTTGATCTACACTGCAGCTCTGCCAGCCAGGAAGATGTGGAGGGAAAGATTGACAGAGATAGCCAATCACATCTGGTACAAATATCAACTTTGTATTACCCACATATGCTCATATTTTCAGTTCCTTTATATTTGCTTTGAGTTTTTATATCAATATAAAGCGAATAAGGAATAGAGTCTACGAATATAAAAGTTTATCTTTCCTGATCCTGAAAGAATTAAAATATAAGCATTTTGAAGTAAAGTGAAGCAGCTTCCAAATTCTTAAAAATATAGATATTTTAAATGAATTTATTCTAGTATTTTCTTACAGTATAAGAAGGTGTATTATTTCCTTACTACATTAAGAGAATAAGAAGAAGTTAAATAGTGATAAATAAATGATTTTCGAATTTTACCTTTATCAGGCTATTGAGCATTGTACATTTCAAAATATTCAATGAAGCTGTATTAAAATTCACTGTTATATGATATATATATATGTAAATATATATGTATATTTCATGATGGTTATTCTCTTAATTAGCAGGTCATATTGAAAGTTTTGAAACATTTTATTAACATTTAATCAATGATTTACTGGAGGAAGAAATTTATAAACAAAACAGAACAAAAACATTTTTTTTTTCCTAATCCATTAAAGATAAGTTTCTCTCTTGGGTGATTTAACA